>NW_026942840.1:3256-33969 GCF_024139115.2 Armigeres subalbatus | reverse complement strand
TTCATTGAAAATAAAGCAATTTGCTATTCGATTTGGAGTTGCATTTCTTACCGTGTAATAATTGTGATTCTCTATATGGTTTTAAGGAAGGAATTTTTACCTTGTTTCAAACAGATGATGAATGACCGAGAAAAGCTGAGAGAGAGGGAGAAAGAGAGAATACAGCAACATTTTCGCTCCCCCAACCACCACAGAATGACTGTCAGGTTCATTCATCTTTTCAGTGTCTCTTGCTAATATGCTAGGAGAAATGTCAAAAAAGAAAAAGTAGAATCACGGAAAAATTTCCACATCGAGATATGGGATGCAATTCTGTAAATAATTTTAAAATTTCAAATTGATATGTATTTTGAAAATAATTTGAAGCATCAGGTTGAACTTTTTGATTACCTACATTGTACATATATTTATTTTGTTGCAATTGTTCCATGATAATAAATGTTTTTCCTCGAATTGATCCCGGAAAAGGTACTATTTTTGATGTATCTTTGATAAACCTTTTTCAAAAATAAATCAGCTTGTTATTTTTAATCAAAGATTCTCACGTCCGAATGTGTGAGTGGCGATCAAAGGAAAACAAACACTCTTAGATGGTGCAACTCAGCAAAGCTTGGGTTAAAATGAGTATATTTCTATATATTTTTTGACTCTTTTGCCATCATTGTGATGACCCGATCAATTTTAGGGTTATGAACAGAAGGAAAACAAACATGTATTTACACCAGGTGGGTGGCACGACGCCATGTTTTTGCAGCCCATTAGGATACAGAACTGTCAGTGGGATACGGTCGCGCAATGTTGGCTGCAAAACAAACCTATTGTGTGAGATAGGGATGCCACCGGGCTGATTTACACATGCCGAATTGCACATTAGTGTGCGAGCGCAAAACGTCACTTATCTCTATTGAAAAACCCTTTCTGTAGTTGCGTGCGTAGTTCTGAGAAGTTTAGTGCAATTACTCAGTGAAAATGGAAGCCAGACTTTTTTAAAAAAACGGAAAGTGGCTGATAAAGGACGTGTTTTCCAGAAGAAGTGGTCAGAAATGTTTTTATTTACGTACATTAATCAAAAGTCGGTTTGTATGGTTTGCAACGAAGCGGTTGCAATTATGAAGGAGTTTAATTTGAAGCGTCACTATGAGTCGAAACATGCGTCAAAAATGGATAAATATGTCGGTGTGGCGCAGGTTGAAAATGTGCTGAAGTAGAGGGGAAATTTGAGCAACCAGCAACATTTTTTGTGAGAAAGAAAGCAAGCAAACGAGTTGTACACAAAAGGCAGAGTTTCATTATCGCAGAAAAATCCCGCTTCCCATCAGTACTCGGAAAAGGGTCGTGATCGTCATAAGACAGAGAGAAAGTGCCTTTTTCTATTTCAAGCGACCGAATGAAAAAATCGTGGGTACTTTGATCAATTTCGCATGAAAGGCAGCCATGAAAGAATGTATCGCTTTATTTTTAAATTAATATTTCTAAATTATTTTAATAGTTACATGCGAATAATAGTGACTAATCGATTAATTAATCACGTTCCTTTAATTTGCCGAGTTGAAAATGGTAATAAACACAAAAATAAAGCAGATATTGCACACTTTCATGCCCTGTCACGGGACAAAGATTTTTGAGATTTTTGTAGCATGCCATTCATCCTTCGCATTTCTATAGATATTGAAAACGGTAGATATGTAAATATCGCGTGACATCTCTCATTGAAAATGAGAAATTCCAGTACTGCTTCCCATTCGAAGTCATTTTCTGATGACGAGTTCGTTAAGAAATGTATGGAATCTGTGGTTCAGATGATTTGAACCGAAAAAAGCCGTATCTTTGCGCAAGTGAGTTTGTCGCAAGCGACCATCACCAGGCGAGTGGCGGACATTGCATATATTGTGGAGGACCTGAAAATATTGTTTTGAGTTTGAAGGAAAAAGCTGCCAGCTGTGAATTTTATTCAGTTGCGCTGGGTAAGAACACGGATATATTTGACACAGCTCAATTGGCTGTCGTTGTGATTGTCCGCGGCATATACAAGAAATTCGAGGTGACTTTTCCCCACGAAAGGAACAGCGAAGGGCATTGATATCTTCAATGTTCTGTGCGCTGTTCTAGAAAAGTTTATTCTATCGCTGAAAAAAATGTCTGTAGCCGTTGCCGTAGGAGCTCCCGCTATGTGTGGTATGTATTTTGTTTGGAACTTATTTTAAAAAAAATGAAGCTTATGCCGCAGAGCAAAAATGAGCAAACTCATTCAAATTCTTGCGTAAAATGTCGTGCTATTTTGAACGAGGCTTCTGACAGCACTGGCATTATCATATTTATTATTGAAATCTGCTGTATTAGGCACTGGCATAAGGCCGTAAGTTTATTTACTTAATGATGCAGCCATTGTCATTTTTTGACAATACTAGTTTACAGCTAAGGGCAGACACAAACGCGCGAAACCCGGCCAAATATTCACACAATTTTTGAAGGGTTGCATACAAATGGATGAAGAATGATCAGCTTTATAAGACTTTCGGCCTTGGAAAATTTAGTACCAAAGGTATTTTTCTATACACGTTTATGTGTATTTATAATTATTTATTTATTTATAAATTATGTTTGAGCTTGTTTGTCTGTTCTCTGCTCCTAACCATTTTAATTTATAAAAAAAAAATCATTATTCATAGGAAAACATGAAGGTGCAATTGCCCATCTGCGAAGATTACCAGAAGTGTCGGAGCGATTGCACCGTGCACCAGGAGAACCTCTGCACCAAAAACGTGGGATTCAAAGATGTCATGAAAGATGTCATCAAAATAGTTAATTTCATCCGATCACACGTATTGAATTGTCGAGAATTTCAGACCCCTCTAGTAGACACGGATGCAGAATACGGTGACGTACCATAGTATACTGAGGTACGTTGGCTGAGCAGGTGAAAGCTGCTACGACGCGTATTTGACCTTCGAAAAAAAAATCGTTGAATTCATGGAGTGAGAAGGTAAACCAGCGAAGTATTTCGATAATGTGGAGTGAAAGTCAGATCTAACATTCTTGGCTGATATAACAACGTACCTCAACGATTTGAATTTAAATCTCCAGGGTGAAGGTGATTTGGTGCACAGTAGCAACCCTATAACCAGAGACCGGCGGAGTGAAAAACTGTCGGAATGGCAAGGCAACGTATGAAAATGCATGATATTGTGAAAATAAGACTGCCAGCACTTGGAATTTTTGCTTGCTTCTTATGGATGCAAAAAGTAAACAAGTCGAAATGGAACCGCTTTTGACGGTTCGATTGGAAACAACATGGCGTCTTCGCCGATCTCTTATTCTAGTATTTCTAGTGCACAGCATGCATAATCAAATCAGTACGTTTGAAAACAAGCTTTTGTTGTGGGAGAACAGATGGAAACTCTAACGTAAGTCCATTTACCTACTCTCGGAAATTACAACGTGTCATCTACCCAAAAATACGTTGACGCACTCCAAACGATGAAAATGATTTTTGCTCGTAGATTTGGAAATTTCAAAGCGCATGACCAAATTTTAAAACTTTTCTCTGCTCCATTCAGTGTTGATGTCGAGCAAGCCCCAGATTGAATTACAGTGCGATACGGAGCTGCGAGAGAAATTTAATCGCCATGATCTTCTGGAATTCTATGGAATTCTATGCCAAATTTATTCCGGAAGAGCACTTCCCAGAGCTGCGAAAAACATGCTCTTTTCGTAGCCTTCTTTGTTCTTTGTTTGGATCCACATACATTTGTGAATAACTATTTGACGTGATGCAGCAAGTAAAGTCAAAATCTAGAAATAAGATTTGTAAAGGGCGTAACAGCCAAAATTTATTCCTTTTGATTCCTCGTCTACATATGTAGCTCTATATGTGGACGAAGAATCAGGAGGAATAAATTCTGGCTGTTACGCCCTTTTCAAATGTTGCTCTAGAACTGATGAACATGTGGACAATTCCTTGCGTATTTCGACCTCTAGCCTGAAGGCTGATCTTGATAAGCTTGCTCATGAAAAATGTATGTGAACTATGTATTGAAATGCGACAAGTACTTCTTTCTATTGGTATTGATTTCAAATACATATAATGTGATATAAATCTACATTTTGGTGTTTGGTAAGTATGCTACATATTTCAATTGAAAAGAAATTCAATTGGCATTTGAATATATTTGGCGAACATACAATGAGTTACAATGGTGGGTAATAATTTGTGTAGAACGCTAACGTTGACGTACGCAATTACAGTTAACAAGAGTATTCAGCGGCTATTCTCATTAGAACTCCCTAGAATATGGTTGGAGGAGAACCGTCTTCTATCTATCAAAGTTTAAATAATGTTAAGGTAAAGGGAAGGTAAATTCTTCGAACTGTGAATTAGAACCTCCCACCCACGCTGATGGGGAATCCTCCCTCTTTTTACGCGGTTGGATTTTAACAATTTCTCGGTTCACCTCAACTCTTACCATTTTTTAAATACCACCTGATTTTTCTTCTTTTTTATGGATTTTTCCGTGGGATCTCACGGCGTGTGTATGGGGGACCTTTATGACAAAAAAAATGAGCATCGCCAAAACTTTCACTACGTGAAAATATAGCTCTTAAGCTTTCATTTCGTGACTATTTGAAAAAAATCTACCGAGGGGTCTCGAACAACTTTTTTTTTCTCCCTGAAACGGATCTTTGTAGTTGGAAGACCAACGATTATTATTTATCGCTTCGCATTTAAAATGAGATTCCTGGATTTTTTTATTCCAATAATCGTATATAAACTCAGGGGTACCGAAATTACCAAGTTATAGTCTAAATTAATAGTTTGTTGGACCTCATGCGTCAAAGTGCATAAGGAAGCTGAACTCGATAAATTTATGTTAACCCCTGTAAACAGCTAAGAAAAGGCTTGGATGGAGATTATGCTCTGCATCGTCATCTTATGCACATATACACCCAATTCTTTCCCTAAATATATACCAAAATTGAAACTTTGGTGGTAAATTTGATGGTAAAAAATGGTAACTAGGCTTAGAAACCTCGCATTTAATAACTGTGGAAGTGCTGATTGAACTTACTAAAACTGTGAGGCGGGTACTCAATGTCTTTAGTGGGGAAATGTAATGCCAAAACGAAGAAGGAGAAGTAATGTAGATACACATAATTCACTATTTACACTTTTTTTTTTCTGTCGTATTTTTTGATTGTGTAACTTCAATTTATCACTAAAACTATCCAACATGCTCATAGAAATCCTTAATACCTCATTCAAATAGGAAATCAGATTTCAATTGATATACGGTAAACAGATGAGCGCAAAAATGAGTCATGCTAAAAGTGCACAATAAAGGCAAAAATGGAAGTAAATATCTAGCTTTTAGTTTAAAATAAAATCTCTTCTGATTTCAACAAAAAGTGACATGGGTATAAAAAACTCAAAGGTGCAGCCCAATCGGGTTGTACGCAAAGGTGACGTAGGAATGGTATTTGCCATAATAATTTGTCTCGTTTTATTAACATTGAGCAAATTGCTCGGAGGCCAACTCAATCAAGAAGTCGATTAGTTGTTCCCAGTTGGATGGACTTTGAGTCTCTAACCGTGGAATTAACATAACTCATCGGCCGCTAAAGCCACTCGACTGGCTTTCAGTCGGGGACATCACAATCCTTACTTTGCCACGTACGCTTACATCGCACAGTGTTCGATTTCGTCGAATTCACGATCAAAATTGAATAACTTTGAAACCGTTGATTTTAGACGTTTGGTGTCTTCTACAAAGTTTTTAGACATGAAAAGACGCATCTTTTGATGTAATGAAATTGATGATTAATCCACCTACAAGTGAGATATTTTTTTTCTTTTCGCCAATAACATAAATAGATAATTGATTTCTTCAGCAGAGGTGTAGAGTTCGACATTGCGAGAAACTTCGTAGAACATTCCGAAGCTCTATCTATTGAAGGTATCGAAATATGAGCGTTATCCGAGGATGACCCCCTTAAAACAGTTTTTTTAATCAAACTTTTAATCCAGATTTTTTACATTTTCGTGATATTCTACAAAGTTATTCGGGTTAACAAAATACGCATTTTGATTACTGTAGAGAGTTTCTACCTTTCAAACTAAAAAAGTTATTTAAGTTTTTCTATTTTTTTTAGGCTAAGTTTTACCTTAAGTAACTCCTTCCGGCGCAAAATGGCGCAGTTGGTTCAGATGGCATCTGAAAGTCCTGGCTTTCTGCTACAACTGACATGTGAAACCCCTTGTAGGCAAGAGTGGGTAAGGTATGTTACATTCAGAGGAAGTGTCCAATGTATTGGAGTTCGAAACACTCGATTTCACGATCAAAACTGAATTACTTTTAAACCTTATAATTTGAAGGTTCGGTCTCTTCTAAGAAGTTCTTAGGGATGAAAAGACGCTTCTTTTGAAATACAATTTTTAATGATTAATCCTCCTAGAGGTAAGTTGAAAATTTTATTCCAAAGTAAGACCAAATTACGTCTATCAAGTTCCACTATATTTAGAACATCATTTGAACTAGTTTGGGAAACAAACATTCAATTAAAATGTTGAAAGCAAAGTAGTATTTTCTTTAATATAGTTACTTTTGGAAACAGCTTAATAAAGCAACGAAAGCAACGTTATGAGCGAAAACGATCACCTAGTATTTCCGTATATAAATGAGCGTTGCACCCTACTATGACAGGAGCACATTGAACACTGACAAAAATATATTTATTGCATTTATGTTAGGCAATAGCAACAATAGCACTTTTCTCATAATAGCTATTTGAGTTCACATATCAAACATGAGGAACACACGTAATCGATATTTCCTATAAATTCTATAGGTATGTGATATTTTTTTAAAGCAGAGGGTTGTAAGTGCAAGAAACTTATTTTCTACATTTTTGCCAATAAAATTATGGGAAAAATATATTGGGTGCCCAATACTATTCGTGATAAATTGAATCTGCTACATAAAAACGTGTGCCAAATTAACGGAAGATATTTTATTGGAACTTGGTGCAATGAGACTTTTCAAAATTATTAAAAAAGCTAATGAATTTTTTTTTCTTTAAATTTTAAACCCTCAATTCTATTTGAATATATCAACTATGTATTGCGATGAGCTTAGTTCGCTTTCACGTCAGTGGCAATAATTGATTTTTGTTTTGTGTTTAGTTGTAGCAGAAAACGCTGTTGAGAACATAAACATTGTATTTCATTTTTGATGAAATAAAATTTTCAACTTACCTCTAGGAGGATTAATCATAAAAAATTGTATTTCAAAAGAAGCGTCATTTCGTCCCTAAGACCTTCTTAGAAGAGACCGAACCTTCAAATTATAAGGTTTGGGGGAAGGTGGGTAGACTTGATCCCCGGGGAGACTTGATCAACCCCTGTTTTATCGAGAACTAAAGTAGTTTTATTCTAGCGTATTTTTTAGTACAGATCCTCTAAACAAAATGACCTTTATGTGGCGAGTTATTTTGGATTGACAAACTTATTTATTCTGCAGGGCGGTTTGTATGTTTTGACCTTCCTAAAGATATTTTTATTGGCCACGCAAAATTTGAACAACTTTTTATAACAATGACCAAATGCTTTCATTTTTTCACAGCACAAAGCCGTAAATATGCTTAATGATCTGTACTGATAAAAATGTCAAAAATCCATCAAAGTTTTATGATATTTGGATTTGAAGTTATTGCCTCAAAATGGGGACACTTGATCCCCCCTTAGTCACCCATACAAAAGTTTGGCGAAAAAATTCAAAAAAATATAAATCTGTTCTCAGGCTTCTATTTTTTTTGTACATTCGACAGATTTGATAAAGGATTGGCAGGAAAAATTATTTATTGCGTAGATATCGTAGAAAGGGGATCAAGTCTCCCCAAATTTTAAAATTGTATGTGCTGCCTAATTCAATAACGAAAATCGTTCATGTATACGCACAGCAATTCGAAAATCACTCGTATTTTGAAGGAAAAATATTTAAAAAATCTGAAGGCACCTTTCAATTTTATCAAAGCAAGTTATTGGAGAGGATCAATTTCCACCGAATATTTTAAAATTCGATTTTTGACAGCAATCCAAAAATCGATTGTGTATCAATAACAACAATAATTTAAGGACTGCCATACATCAGTAATGTTAAATACTATATTTCTTAAAGAGTCTGTGTGGAAATCGCGTATGTTTATTTATTTTTGGCTGTGATACATCGGAAATCAGAAAAGGGGATCAAGTCTACCCAGTCTCCCCTAAAAGTAATTCAGTTTTGATCGTGAAATCGAGTGTTTCGAACTCCAATACATTGGACACTTCCTCTGAATGTAACATACCTTACCCACTCTTGCCTACAAGGGGTTTCACATGTCAGTTGTAGCAGAAAGCCAGGACTTTCAGATGCCATCTGAACCAACTGTGCCATTTTGCGCCGGAAAGAGTTACTTAAGGTAAAATTAGCCTAGAAAAAATAGAAAAACTTAAATAACTTTTTTAGTTTAAAAGGTAGAAACTCTCTACAGTAATCAAAATGCGTATTTTGTTGACCCGAATAACTTTGTAGAATATCACGAAAATGTAAAAAATCTTGGTGAAAAGTTTAATTAAAAAAAACTGTTTTTAAGGGGATCATCCTCGGATGACGCTCATATTTTTATACCTTTAGTAGATAGAGCTTCGGAATGTTCTACGAAGTTTCTCGCAATGTCAAACTCTACACCTGTTCTGAAGAAATCAATTCTCTATTTATGTTATTGGCGAAAAGAAATTTTTTATCTCACTTGTAGGTGGATTAATCATCAATTTCATTACATCAAAAGATGCGTCTTTTCATGTCTAAAAACTTTGTAGAAGACACCAAACGTCCAAAATCAACGGTTTCAAAGTTATTCAATTTTGATCGTGAAATCGACGAAATCGAACACTGTGCATCGCGGGCGAAAATCAAACGTTGCAAATAAATTATATTTCCGTTTGGTTTCACGCCACTGCTTATTTCTCCTTTATTTCGTCAATTTTTGAGGTTGATGTCCTCCAAAAAGGCCTTTATACAAAAGGTTGATCCGACAATCCGATATGAACTTTCTTCAAAGTGCAAAACTCAATCGTAACTAGCAAATTTGATAGCGCATCGGAGGGAGATGATGCAGTAAATTTGAATGGATGGAATCACTAACAGCAACCAAGCTACCACGCCAAACCCGATCCCACCGAAACAATTCATTTTCGCAATAACCTCTTTCTTATCATAAAATGTTGGTCCTGAGAAGAACCATTTTCCTTTCTCAATGCGACTTTCTAATAACTAACTGCATCCAAACGCTTGCCGGCACCTTGCGTTGAAACTGTCCGACCGCCACCTGATGATTTTTCGCTCAGCCTCCAAAATTTGGAATAAATTTTCCGCATTGCCACTGCCACTCCACGCCTTCGTGCTGCTGTGTCCGCTCCGCTGCATTGAATGTCGAACCGCTCTTTGTGGAATCCCGATCAAAATGGCTCGCGCGAGAAGCCAGAACGGCAGCAACTTTCTTGTATTTAATAAATTAAACCCGTAAGCCCCGCCTCTTTGTGATCTGATATGGGTGTTAATGTAATGTGCACTCATAACGATTAATGAAGGGGCGGGGCTAACGGAACTACTTCATTAGATATAAGGAAGCTGCTTTTACGGCGCGCGCGAGCCATTTTGATCGGGATTCCGCAGACAACGGACCGTTCGGAGAACGACAAATTCTAAGAATCCTATGAAATTTTCTCGCAAGATTCTGAATTTGGTTATGAGATCAATCGTAAATAGCGAATTTGATAAGCGCGTCGGAGGAGATGATGTAGTGAATTTTAATGGATGGGATCACTAACAGCAACCAAGCTACCACGCCAAACCCGATGCCACCAAACAGTCCATTTTCGCAATTAACTCTTTCTTTTCATAAAATGTTGGTCCTGAGAAGAACCAATTTTCTTTTCCCAATTCATATTCCAATCACTAACTGCATCCAATCGCTTGTGTAAATTTGCAGCATTGCCACACTGCCAGCCACTTCGTGCTGCTGTGTCCGCTTCGCTGCATCGAATGTTGAACCGCCTTTGTGGAATTCCGATCAAAATGGCTCGCGCGCGCCGAACAGCAGCTTTATTGTATTTAATAAATTAAACCCGTAAGCCCCGCCCCTTTGTGAGCTGATATGGTGTAAATATAATGTGCACTCATAACGATTAATGAAGGGGCGGGGCTAATGAAATTACTTCATTAGATATAAGAAAGCTGCTTTTCGGCACGCGCGAGCCATTTCGATCGGGATTCCGCAGACAACGGACCGTTCGGAGAATGACAAATTCTAAGAATCCTATTAAATTTTAATTTTCTCGCAAGATTCTGAATTTGGTTATGATATGTTGTTTATCTAAGATGCGTATTGTTGCGAGGAGTGACAACAGAAATTTGACTCAAGACGAAGTTTCTTCATATTACCAAACATTATCTCTTGACATCTGTCTGTCCAAGCGACGTTCACTAATGGGTAGTTGCTATAGGTAGATAGTTTTCACAAAGGTGGCGTCTTCATGGATTTTATACAAAAGAAAGTTGATCTGAAATAAACTTTCTTCAAAGTTCAAAACTCAATCGTTCTACTTTTTCTTTTTTGACATTTCTCCTAGCATATTAGCAAGAGACACTGAAATGATAAATGAACCTGACAGTCATTATGTAATGGTTGGGGGAACGAAAATGTTGCTGTATTCTCTCTTTCTCCCTCTCTCTCAGGGTCTGTCTCAATTGGATAATTAAACTCAAATTAAAATTAGAAGTGACAGTTCAATAATTATCGAATAACCCTGCTGGATGAGCAGGATTACTTTTGACACATATCGAATCATTCTTGATCGATGTCTTATTGGATTTGCTGGGTAGCACGCAGCCATTCTTATGGCCGGGTGATTTTTTAATTTTTGAACTGTCAGTTTTAAGTAAAATTAAATTTAATTCGGGAAATGAGACAGAGCCTCAAAAGCTTTTCTCGGTCATTCGTCATCTGTTTGTAACAAGGTAAAAAATCCTTCCTTAAAACTACCCAAGTAACCACTAAGCCGTTAAAATCGACTTCAATTCGGTTTTATAGTCGCATTTACAGCATGGTCAACAGTGCTATTAAGACCTAAATAAATCTTTAGTGCTGCTCAAAAGCCGCTTTTGGCGAATTATTTGGCTGATATACTGCAAGCCCCTACCAATTTTCCACGCCCATGTCAGAAATGTCAAAATTTTTAGACGAGTGGAAAACGAAAAAAAAAGTGAAATGAAAAATATTTATTTACATTTTGATGTGTTCTTTCCTTTTTCTTCCCGTTGGGGACTCGATGATTTTTTTGATAATTATTCCTAACCTCGGTCTTGAACTTGTGTTGGGTAGAAGGATTTGGTTTATTTTGGCTGCGGGAGTTTACCATTTGATCCATCTCCGAACTGAGTGTTTGTATTGCTGAGATTGGGGGATAAACTGAAAGATTTCATTTAAATCGACATCAAGAGCAACAAATGATAAAAAAAATAGAAAGGGAAACTATTCACGAAACTTTTTGCATGAAGCATATAAAATATAACGTTCCGGTGCCGATTAGCTTCACTAGTTGCAGAATAAATCCACAGCCAGGGCCACAGCATATGGAACATGTAACCGGCATTTTCCCTTCAATAGTTTACATACATATGTCTAACCTCGTGTCTAACCATATAATAATGTTGTTATTACTGAATAGAATAATAGGTTTTCGAAAACAATCCCTGTGGCATGCGAGCGAAAGAGAAGGGGTTATAGAACTATGGTCGATATTGTTATAGATTTCACCTAAACGTCATAGATGTTAGCTCTAAATTGGTAAAGCTGGTTCTTTTATTCGGCTCGAATCAAGCAGGGCCTATAAGCTTCACAACGAAGCGTTGTATACCGATATACGGCTTCTTCTGCTGCTTAAGGATTATATGGCCAATAAGCATTTGAAAAACATATATAGAACTTATAGGCACTAAAATGCCGTTATAAAGTTTAGATAGGGCTTATTCAAGTGCTTAATGGTTACCTGGGTAGTCATTTAATCAAAGTTTATTCAAAAGTTTAGGCTAAAATTGATTCTTAATATTATATTTATTTAACGCATTCATAAAAAAATGGATAAAGTGGGATTCGAACCCGCATACTTCGCATTAGAGCCGCAATTGCTAACTACTACACTGTCGAGGTATTGTGATCTGTAGAATAACTACAATTTTAATCTCACCATGTTGGCATAGGAGATTATTTGCGCTTAATCAGTAAGTGACATTACTCACTCGTTTCAATTATGTTCGCTGGCGCATCGGATCATGCAAGGACTTGAACGCAGAGACAATCGAGTTCAATTCCACCATCAGGAGGAGAAGGAGGAGGAGCAAGAATGAGACGAACATCTGTTAACAACAAATAAATAAAAATTGACTTTGACAATTTCCCTTTCGTACACTCAGAAAAAAAAAATGTAACCACCCGGAAAATAATTTTACACAGTTTTTTTTGTAAGCTGCTTAGAAGGCTCTATAACTTCGTGAAGGAACTTTCAGGTTCATTTAACGACTTGAAATTCAGGCTGCTTAGAATGCTATATAGCCACTTCAGTCAAGCTGATTAAGCGAAAAACGTACTTTTAAAGGAACTTTTGGTTACTTGGAAACCCCATTCTTAGTCGACAAATACATACGTATGTAGTTTTCTTCTATAAAACGTCATCAGTGTTTCCAAGATTTAAATTTATGTTTTGTGATATTTTTACTAATTGTACAATATGAATGCAGAATCGATCGTGTTGCTGGTGGTCATGGGACGGCAGCTGGACTAGGGAAAAGTCGAAGTTTGTTTAACCAGTGTACAATAGATCTTGTTGATGGCTGATCACGCCAACTAGTGTGGGAGAACGTAAAGTGATAAAACTAATCTCTGCATCGAAGAGCACAAAATTATTTTGTGCGGAATCGATCGTATTGTAGAAGCTTATTAAACGAAGCAGCTCCCAACAAACAATTATTGTTGAATAAGCTAGTATTTTAGTTGAAGAAGCATATTTTAAATGGAATAAGCTTTTTCTCACCTTCCAATGTTTATTGGGATTGATCTTGCGTTGGATTGATTTGAAACACAGTTTTCGTCTTCTTGTTTTTAAAATAACTTCGTTTTCAATAAATATTTAGTCGCTTACCATTGGGCTTCTCATGAATTACGTTCTCTACTAACCAACGATTCCTTTCCCATAGCGCTCACGGAGATGCAGAGCATTCCTCGATCTCTTATAACAATGAGTGTTAAACAAATTTTCCTCTCCTTATCCTAAATTGACTGTAAGGACTGAACCAGCATCGTTATTGGTCATGAATTGGAAACTCCGAAGCAAGTTTACAATAAAAATAACTTTTTTGTATCCCAAGAATATTATTTAATTGGTGAGGTGTGCGTATTTGCTGTTTCACGGCCAATCATGATTAGCACAATATGTCAGGAACATTGAAGATTTGTGGACATCTCTAGAACTTCGCATGGAATTTGCAAAAAATCCAGAACGGGATCATTAAGAGAAAGAAAGATCATCAAAATTGCGGAAAGTTCTTTACTTATGATTGTTTTCAGCTCATACTGACTTTAACAGCTGTTCTCATATGCCAAGGACACACAGACAAAATCTCAGTTCATCGAGCTGATTGTATATAAGACTATGGATCTGTGAAATTCAATTTGAAATACATATCTTTGTGCATTTTAGAAAGGTGCACATGATTCTTCTAGTGAGCAAATGTATGCTATATATATGTAGATGAATAATAAGAAGGAAAAAGTTTTGGATGTTACGTTTTGATGTGTTCAAATATCATTTATCTATCTGTGTATGCGCCTGGCAGATGTGGATACATAATTGAGTATCCCACTAAATAAAAAAATAAATCTAAGCATTCATTTTCTAATTTTTACTTAGCTCAATACTATAAAACTACACTGACAAGGCAATATGAAGTATGCTTCAGCATAATTACATATTTCTTAAGTGAACTAAGGTTTTAAACGAAATTTATCCGTATCCGTATATAAAAAATCCTACAATTTCTATATTTTGTATACTTACTGATATAAAATTGATCATATTCGGGAGCACACGCTCCACGATGAATTCCTTAGAAAGCGGCACAAATGCTGGGGATGGGGAATGGTATATGCGGCGAGAATGCGGTGATTTATCACAGACTGCCTCTTCTGTTATTATAACTCTACTGGTCACAAAACAGTTAGTTGTCTTCGAAAAAGTGAAATCAGAATTGCGTATATAATGTAAAAGCAATTTAATATAATTTCGAATTAAATGAACCTTGATTTCGTATCGTTTCGAAGTCTCGAAAGTAAATCTATATTTCGTTTCGTTTCGATCCGAATCAACATAGACATTTTAAATTTCGTTTCGTTTCGTTTCGTTAGGAAAAAGTGTGTTATCGCATACCCTTAACGCTGATAAATTTTCACTCAATATGGACATGAAAAAAGTTTTTGTTAGAAAAACTTTTTTTCCTTAAATATGTCACAGGAACATTCTCCCAGAAAAGTTACATAATTGATATACCTATCTGCAGAAAAAAATCATCGATTTCTGAGATGAGGTTTTTTTGTAATATCGATTTTTAGTTTTAAAACTATTTTTTTTTTCAGTGTAGAAATCGTTTATTTTTTTATTTTTTTTGGATAATTTTCCAAAAAACTTCAGGGAATTTCACGCCAGTTCGCCATACAACACTTTTTTGTAGGTCTTGTCGTTTTAGAGTTACATCGATTCTAAAAAAAATCAATGAAAAAAAATTAGGCCCTCATCAAATGTTACTCTTGACAATTTTTGAAAAACTAAGTATGCAGAGTGGCTTAGAAATACCACATCTTTATGCCCACCAAGTTTCATTCGATTCTGAGATGGTGCTGCCAGCCGCATAGAAGGGTTGGCGCGAAATTCGTCTATAGTGTTATATTTAATTATCTTATTTACAGAAGAGGAGACATTTGGGGCCATGAGGATTGTGGGACTATTCTATAGCAAATTTCCACGTGCAAACCAAACCATATTATCAAAAAGCTGAGGATTTAAATCTTAAAAGCGTAAGGCGATTTTTTTTAATAAATCGTCGAAAATATTTTTAACGAAAACAACCATTGAAATCATGACCATTAAACGTATTTTCGGTTTGTTGTTTCGAAACTACATTGCGCATTTAAGGGTTATGCTTTGAAAGCTTATAATTTGGAGAAAAATTGAATTCATAACAAACAAATCAAAGTTTGGACCAATTTAAAAAAAAAATCAGTTTTTTTTCTCTGTGCCAGCCCATATCTTTTGACTGAATAAATATAACGCTTCAAGATTTTCCGATTCTCTCATCTAGGGTAGGGTTACTGCTCCTGGACTTCATCTTCATATTTATTTATCCCACGGAATACAAAGCAATGAAAAAGAATTTGATTTGTTTCTTATTTTTACTATGTCTGAAGCTCGATTATGCATATGCACAACATGTGATAGATTTAGTTCGGAAAGGGTATTGGAGGGTAACCACTGCCTTCGGTGGGGTTTGATCCCACGAAACCAGTACGCTAGACAGGTGCTTTCCTTACTTAGCTACGAAGGACCTCCGTCGTCCTCCGCAGCTTAGCGGATACTGATGAAACCATTTTCCCAGCACCGAGCACGTAGCCGAACCCTCGCAATACATTTTCAGAACTTTCTCTCTCATATGTATTTTTGTTCAATGCCAACTACAAGTAGGATGAGTATTTATTATTGTCCGGCTTCGGCTCTTATTTTTGTTATTTTTTCAGCAGTGGGCACGCATGTTAACAAAAAGAAGCGATGAAATTGGTGCCGTATTTCTTTGTTTCACAATGAGATGAATATATGTTTAGTGTGATGGAAAACGGAACAGTTCCCCTATATACTTTACTACGATATATAAATTAGACAAAATGGAGATACCTAGTTAATTTTTCTTTTAACGGCTACCCTCTTCCCCATAGTGCATGGATGTACACGTTTAAAATCAATAACACAGAGATGTGTTTGCTTCACACAAAACGGACCTGATGCGGAACATCCCCTAGATGAGCGACATTTACACAGGCACAAAAATGCCTCGTACGGTCGTGATAACGGTTCTTTTCAACATGTAAACGTTTGTACAGATTCCTTGTTTCATGAGGAACCAAATACTGTTGAAAATATTGAAATCCAAGCTTCAATAAAACCACACGAGCTATTTTTGTGGCTGTGTAACTGTCGCTCATCTAGGGGATGTTCTGCATTAGGTCCGTTTTGTGTGAAGCAAACATATCTCTGTGTTATTGATTTTAAGCGTGTAGCCATGATTTTGAGCAAGGAGAGGTAACCTTTTTTAGATCTCACGATTCGTTAATTCTTGAAACCAAATCCACAACCAGCAGTAATTGATCTACTGAGAACAGAGAGGCTATCCGGTAATCCTTTGGTCGGCTAGCGATTGGGTAATCAGGGATTTTCCGCAACACAAAAAAGTAGAAGGTTGTATCAAAGACACGGCCGCAAACTGAACGTAGAATTACGTATATCAACATTTTGTGCATGTTCATGCCGGATAGGTAATAACTGAAATGCAGGCAATTTACTATAAAATTGAAATTTCAAAACTGCCATACAAAATAAACTTTTCAATTGAATCATTAGTTTACAACAGTTGTACAACATTTTAGAGAGTTTACTGATCGATTCATCCATAAATCTCCAGAATCCGTTGAAAAACGGCTGAGTTATTGGCTTTTACTTCCAGACCTCTTTTCGTGACGGACCCAAATTTGAAACTTTGGAATGCCCCCCCTATCTTACCGAAGGACGTAATTCTACGTCAAAACTCACAACCTCTTCACGGACAGTCGTCGTCGGTGGTTCTGGACCGTACGGTACCTACGTCTTTTCTTCTTGGAATAATTGATCGACTCTGGCTTTAGCCACCTCGGCTGGTCTAGAGGGGAGTCCTAAGAGAGATCCTAAGGGACAAATCGATGGTAATACTGGGTTTTGCTGCGCTCCTTGTGAAATCAACTGAACGCTTCAATGTTCAATCTAGCATCGGCTAGGAGAGAGTGTGAAGGGCAGTTTTCATACAGTTTACCGCACTTAAAAGTCATGTCTTTAGCATACGTCATCTGATACTTAGAAATGGCTATATCAGGTACCGTTCCTACCGTTTTGCATTTTATTTACCTACACCCCATTTTATTTACCGTGTTGGATGTTTGGTAGTAGCATACACTTGCAGCGACACGAACCCTTACGCTTCTGTGATAACGTGATAATGTGATAACCAATTATTGCACAAGAAAGGTGAAGGTTTGGAACAACATTTTAAGATTTTAATAAGACAAAAATTCACTAATTGAAACCTGACAATTGCAACCTAATAAATTCTTAGTTTGATTTTGGTCGAGATTTTGACACAACATGAAACCACCAACAGTACTTTATACTGGACCCGCCAAAGATCTTATCGTCTAAGAATTTGTAATCCTAATACGTTGTAGTAGATATATTGATTTCAGTGAATGTTTTGAAGATAATTGGGTTGTTTAGCTAAAAAATATATTAAGTTTTTTTTTACAATTGGGTTGTTTAGGGCTATATATGTTTTTACATATTCTGAATATGCATAAAAAACTGAGCCTAACCTCAATTTTTCAGAATTTTTGGAGCCCCGGAACAATTTTTAATTTGGATTTTAAATTTATATGGGACTAAAAATTTGTTCTTATGCTGCATGGGCCAACTGTCATTCTATGAATGTTAGTGTCATTCTATCGATTAAAATGGCTTATTGTTTGCTATACAAAAATGAAAATAAAAGGTTTACAAGCAAAATAAAAATATGTTGGAGATCAGAAAAGCATGCTCTTTATGTTAAACTATAAAAAACCTCATATTTTTCTCTGCTCAACAACCCAATTTAACAGATAGAGACCACAGATATTGGTTTGGGACTAATCACTATCTCTTAGATGAAAGCAATGCACTTTCCAATAGTCGAAGAAGGGGAAGGATGGTTAGTTGGACACCTACTTAAGACAGATGCAGAGAACTCTACGACCTCGTATAGGTGCCACGGGAGGTTTTTTTGGAATTGTTAGTGTGGAAGGTTATAACGGTAAGAATCGTTTTGGTAGAACGTGAAACACAGATAGACATACGAAGTAGGAAAATGATGAGCCTGCATTTGAGCCCAAAACCTCCTGCTTATATGGCAGAAGCAGTAACCACTAGACAACCGAGCTCGTCATCTTTATTTACATTCTTAAACATAAAATAAATAATAATTTCAATCGATAAAATGACACTAACATCCATAGAATGACGTTTGGCCCATGCAGCAGAAGAACAAATTATTAGTCTCATATAATTTAAAAATTTAAATTCAAAATAGTTCCAAAAATTCTGAAAAATTTGGCTTCGGATCAGTTTTCCTGAATATGATTCAGAATATGTAAAAACATTGATACCGCTAAGCAACCCAATTCTCAATCCTCGACGACTTGCGCTGTTGTGTTACCGGAGTGCCCTGTCGCCGACCCATGGCCTGACCGCCGCCCCATCGGAGTGACGTTGCCATACCCGTAACCTGTGAATAAACAACCTGAAAGGTAACGCAATATTTTTTATTTAGGACCACCCCACCGAAAACTCTCCCTTCCAAGCAACGCCCTGGGACCAGGGAGAAAAAAGGTCTTGTGTGCCCACCCCGGAAGCTGCCGTTGGCTCTACACCAGCAGCTTGTGGCATAGGCACGTCCCCTTCTGGGACGTAGCAGGACTCCCGGGGTGAAAAATAGTTTCAGCTGTAAAAAGTACAAAACTAGCGAAAAAAGCACTTTTGTCGTACACTGGGAAGGTGAGACTGCATGAGTTATTCAGGACTAAGCAAGTCCCGGAAGGTTACAATCCGATGAAAATCTCATGATTTCTAAAGACTTTTCTAGAATCCGCATAGTATCCATAGATTCAGAAAATTATGCTGACGTAGTATTTTAGAAAATCCTCACAGCAACACGAAAAAGCGTAACAAAGTCGCGTTAAAAACGACCCGCGTAAAAAATACAAGTGAAAAACGAACCCAGTGTATTACTTCTTCAACGTCCTCGTTTTGGGTGAGGGTAGGAGATGACGCACACACGCTATAGATAGACCTGTGCGCCGGTCATATCATCGGCGGCGGCGGCGTGGTGGTCACTTTTGCCCCGGCGGCGGCGGCGTCACGGCGGCGCGCCGTTAACTTTTATCGGCGGTGGCGGCGTGAACCGGCGTGGGTTAAAAAATCAATTTCAATGCGGGATTTTGGATTCATGCGGTTTTGATTGACACGGTTGGAATCACCCGTATACAAATTGACTTCAGTGGATTAAAATTGCAGTATTCTACGTTTGCCGATCATCAAGCAGCACATTCAAAATAGTGAATTGCCGGCGACACTAATCAATACCTGATTTCAAAATGTTATTTTTGTTAAAATGTTATGATCTACATAAATAGGTAAAAATAAATACTAGCTGAGTAAGACTGGGGATGACCAACCAAATTTAATATTTTTCCTGAAATTTGGTTAAATATGCCAAAACAGTTCTTGGTGTAGTCCCTGAAGGAATTTCTGGAGGAAACTAGAATTTTTTTTAGGAAATCTCTACAGACATTTTTTAAGAAAGTTCATAAGAAATTCCTTCGTAAAATTATATGAGAATTCCTACAGAAATTTGTATAGGTATTCTTTCTAAAAACCATTCACGTTCTCTTTGGAAAATTCCTTAAGTAGAGCTAATCCTGCAGGAATTCATTCGAAAATTTATTCAACAATGAACTAATTTCCGATGGAAGTCCTAAAAGAGTCTTCCAAAGGAATTTCCAAAGGATTTCCTGAAGTAATGTCGGAAAAAGTTTATGAAGGCAATCGGCCAACATTTTTGAAGAAATTTCCGAGAAAACTTTGAGAACTGAAGGAATTCCCAAAGAAAAATCAGTAGGAACCCTTCAGGGAAATTTCAAAGGAATCCTCACAGACATTTTCAAAGTAATTCCTTACAAAATTTCAAATGAATTTCCGAATAAATTTTTAAAGGAGAAAAAATCAAAAGAAATGGAGAATGTCGTGAAGGAATTCCTGGGGAAAATGTCCAAAAATTTCATTATAAATTCACCTATACCTATGATGGTCGAACACTCCGTGTTGTCCGGAGGAAAACCGGATTTAATTTCCTATTCCAGGTTGCTCATTCTTGGGCCGCCAGTCTCCCTGCACACCGGCTGCACGAGCATCTTCCTCGATTGCACACAGCCACCGAGTGCGGGGTCTACCCCGGAGCCAATGTCATCTTCCAGGCTCTGAGGGTTTTTGCTGGTCTCTCTTCCAGCATACACAGTACATGTACAGCCCACTGCAATCTGCCATATTTTATCAGCCTGCCTTTGTCTGCAGTTTTATAAACTTGGTACAATCGTGATTCATTTGTTCGTCTGCTCAAACACTCCTAGAATTCGATAGTCTGCATCTTTTTGCCATTTGGCCGAATATACCATTAGGTCGAAAGTCATTTGGCCGAAAGGGTCGTTTGGCTGAAAGGGTTGCTTGGCAGAAAGGGTCATTTAGCCGAAAGGGTCGCTTGGCCGAAAGGGTCATTTGGTCGAAAAGGTTGTTTGGCCGAAAGGGTCGTTTAGCCGAAAATGTCATTTGGCCAAACGGGTCTTTAGGCTGAAAGGGTCATTTGGCTAATAGGGTCATTTGGTCAAAGGTAGAGGTGTGCGCCGGTCCGATTTTCGTCGGCGGCGGCGTTTGTAAGAATTTTGGTCGGCGGCGGCGGCGTTTTCGGCGTCACGCCGAAAGCCATTTTAGCCGGCGGCGGCGGCGGCGTGAATCGGCGTGGCGATTTTTTCATTACGTTTTGCTAAGATTTTTTTGCATTTTTTCGGTATGTTTTCAAGACATTAAGAGAAGAATCTTTTCAATTTCGCATGAAAAATCTAATGAACTTCTCCAGAAAAATCTATAAGTTTTTCCAAAATTTGGAAAATATTTTCGAGCAATCTTTGGAATTACCAAAAGAAGGGTTTTGGAATAAAATTGTTTGGAATTTCAGCAGAAAAATCGTCGCAATTTACATGAGAAACTTCAGAATTTTCACAAAAAAATGTTCTTAACTTTTACAGGAAAAACTTCAGAAATTTACGAAAAGTTC
This sequence comes from Armigeres subalbatus, assembly GCF_024139115.2. Lineage (NCBI taxonomy): Eukaryota > Metazoa > Arthropoda > Insecta > Diptera > Culicidae > Armigeres > Armigeres subalbatus. The sequence goes on along the minus strand of NW_026942840.1, from coordinate 12,670 downwards.
CTGTTGAGTTCCTGTTGGTATACTTCGAAATTCTCACAGAAAATTCTTGATAATTGTAGGAGAGTGCGGCTGGTAGAATGGACGTGTTTTACAGTTGGCTTTCTCAGTCTAGAATAATAAAGACGGCTAGTTTGGCATGGCGAACAATAAAACAGTAAATTCTTAAGAATTTCCGCGGGAGACTATAAGGAGATTTCAAGAAAAATTCTCTGGAATGTTCACGAGGTTTAAACGTAAGTTTAAACTTCTTTAGAATTTCCGCGGAGGATTGTTCAAAATGTCTCAACGAAAAATTGTTCAAAATTATTGGATTTCTACGGGAAATTCTTTGTACGTTAGACGTTCGATAACTGAAAGTAATTTAACTGCAATGCTTTTAACAGCATTTCGATAGTTACATCAGTTTTGCAGTTATCGGACAGCTGAGCTTCAAGACGATGTCAAAGTCGATGATACCTACATAGCGCTGAACAATAGAGTCATTCAAATTTTGACTTTTTCGCTCCTCTATGCTTAAACGATGACATGTGCTGTTTTATGAATCCTCCTTAATTTTTAGCTTATTTGGATGTAACTAGACTGAGCACGCGCAGTTTAAAGTTGGTATGAAAAATACTATGAAAACAATCACTTTTGTTGGAAACCATCCCGCAACGTTACTCATTAAGCTTTAAAAATATATGACTTCATTGCCAACATAGAAAATTTTGCAATGGAACTGATCGTCTTTCTTGTGAAACGATTCTATGCTTGCAAGATAAGTTATTAAGGAAATACTGAATCGTGGTAAATTCAATTTAACACATGAAAGAATAACATCAATATCAATAATAAGCATTTTTGTTTCCTTTATAACTTTGCTTAAAAAAATTCAGATCGCTTCGCAACAACAACTGGCTTCTAGGTTGGGAAGTATTATATGAAGTCATCGTGTTGATTTGATTTGAATCGTTAACGGGTCGCAACACGGAACACTTTTTCACTTAGGTGGCGATTTCTAGAGTAATTTCCATACAAACTTCAAACTGCGCGTGCTCAGTCTAGTTACATCCAAAGTAGCTAAAAATTTAGGAGGATTAATAAAACAGCAAAAGTCAGCATAGAGGAGCGAAAAAGTCAAAATTTGAATCACTCTACTGAACAATCAGGTGCACATCTATTCTGACGTCGTCTGACAATTGTTTGTCGTCTAGGATGCGTCGCAGTTATCGAATGCCATTTGCTACCTGAAACGAAAACATGTTGCAGTTATCGAACGACTAGTGTACTGTCCATAAGAAATTCTTGGAAAATCCCATTGGCCGAAAACGACAGACGGCCGAACTAGTAATTTGACCCAAATAGTCGTTTGCCCTAACAGGTCGTTTGGCCGAATAGATCATTATCCCAAAAATGCTGTTTGGTTGAAATGGTCGTTTGGCAGAATGGAATATTTGTCCAAAACTATAGTTTAGGCCAACAGGTTATACGGCCAAATGTCAATAAATGAACGGGTAATTAAATCCAAGATATCCATCCATTTGGCCTAATGACATTCACGTTGAAAAAGCCTATTGTCAAACGACCGTTGAACGAAATTTCGTAACCTCTCTACTTTACTGGCTTTTAAGCCAAAAGCCATCTATAATGGGATGGGATTTGGGATTATGCCGGATTGTACGTTTATCTGAAACTGTTATCAGCCCAAAAATAGTTTGACCATGAATGTAGGGATGGTAATTTTGCCCGAAAATGTCCTTTCTGCAAAACAACCGTACCCAACCCTACACAAATTACCTATTCGGAAAAACGTCTTTTTGGCAAAATGATCATTTCAGCCGAACAACACTTTTCAAGGAAGGTTGCAGAAAATACATTTTTGGGCCAAATGGCTCGTTCTACAAAATCACATTTTTCACCAAACGGCATTATTGGTAAAATGATCTATATTTAGTCAAACCCAAACGACATTTTCATCCAAACGGCATATTCAGGCAAATCACCTGTTAGGGTAAACAACTTTTTACAAGTCTGCCCAAATTTTCCTTTTGGCTGTACATTGCTTTCGAAAAAACTACATTTTCGGTCAAACCAGTTTTGACCTGATAATAGTTTCCGTGAAACCTTTAGTTTTGCTAAATGGTACCTGGTTAGATGTCTTTTGGCCTAAAGGCCACCATCGACTTAAAAATAGAGAGGCCACGGAATATTGTTCAATGGTCAATAGACAAAAAGACCATTTCGCCAAACAAATGGCCATTTCTGACCATATTACCCGTTCAGTACGAGGTTCAATCATTGAAATTTGGCCGTATGATTTTTTCGGCAAAATGGCCCATTCTGTCAAAAAACTATTTCTGCAAAAGGCCAACGATCGTTTCGGCCGAAAAACCTATTAGGGCAAACGGATTTTTCGGCCAAATTGCCAGTTCGGCTTATCAAGAATTTCTAATCGAAAATAGAAAAAAATTTCTGAAATCCAAAAAAAATCCTCAAAAATTCCGAGCATTTTTTCGATGTTTTAAAGCTATGCCAAACTAGCTGTTTGGTGATGAACTTCTTCCTGCGAAAAAATCACTCTAATAAAGGATAAACAACTAACCGTCTTAACTAATCTAGATTGGGGAAGTCAACGTTAAAGCATCTCTTTCACCAGTCACAATTTTCTGTGTGAATTTCAAAGATTACTCAACATAAACTCAATAGGAATATACCGTGGATATTCCTAATATTTTCCTATAGAAAATTGGAACAACTTCCCGTGAAAACTCTGAAGAGATTCTCATGTAAATCTCAAACAACTTGGTAAATGCAAAGATCTCCTCTTGGTAATTCCAAAGAGTTCTCGAAACTTGAAAGTAGTTTTCGTAGAAAATTTGAAAATAATTTTCAAATAAATATTCTGGAAAAACTGGAAATCTTCCATCAAAATTTTGAGGCGAAATTCAAAAGATTCTCCCGTTATTGTCTAGAAAATATCCAATATGACCAATTCAGCCGAACGTCACTTTCGACCGAATATCCATTTCAGCCAAATGGATTTTTCGACTAAACGACTATTTCGACCGTAGGACATATTCACGATTTTTTCAGCCAAAGGCCAAATGACCAAATGACATTCTCGGCCAAATAACTTTAGGCTAGATATCCTAGCGAAGTCTGAAAACATAATGAGATCATATAAAAAACATATTTTGATTTTGACTTCAAATTGAGTCATAATTTGTTTTCAAATACCGCCATCGGGGGTGACAATGGGTCTGGGGGGTGAGAATGGGTCATCGCTCTCACATGGAAGCATGGAGGTCGTAGAGCAAAATCGTTCAAAAAGGTCTCTTATATTTTAGTCTTCTTGCCCTCAGATACATTCAATCCATTCTGCAAGCATTCTACACACTTAAATAAGTTCACAGATTTCTGTGAATTTTGCTTTAATTTACCGAAATCTCAACAGCAGAACTGTTCGGTAATTATTTCACCAAATTTTCTGCGATTTTTCCTTTGTTCAACTGTCAAAATACCCGAAAATCTGTAAAATTATTCACCGAACAGTTCTGCTGTTGCGATTTCGGTGAAATTTCACAGAAATCTGCAATTTATTTTAAGGGTGTAACTAGTTGAAACAGTAACCCATTCTCACCCCTATTTGACCCATTGTCAACCCTGACGACGGTATGTATAAATCATCATGATTGATTATATATTTTGATCTCATTTTGCTGTAGAATATTAAATTTAATGATATGACATCAAACTGTGTAGGGGAAACCGCCAAATGATGAACAGCTAATTTTGTCGTCTATTGTAGAACCCCCATAAGAAATGCACGTGCATTCAGCAATATAGCAGGAATAGTTTTTGATTGAATGTCACAGTAAGATATTTCTGCTATTACCGTTAAAACGACCAAAAAGATATCAAATTAGGTAAACATAATCGATGATTTCACAACATTAAAAAAATCGATTTGCTCTTAAGCTTTGCTCGGAAGGCTTCTACCAAATAGTCTTTTCGGTTAAACGTAATATTCGGCCTAACAACTTTCTGCCGAACGACTCTTTTCTGTTCAAAAATTCAATTTCAATTAGATTTTTTTTAAAATTTCAACGGGAACTCCTTCGCAATTTTCACGCTTAGTTTTTACGGAGAGCTCTTCAATGGAAATAATTGTTATCTTCACGAAAAATTCTCTGGAGTTTCAACGTGATGTTGTAGAGATTAGGAAATTATATGGAAATTGCACTGAATCTTTGGAGATTCTACTGAAAATTTGAATCAGCGGCGTGACAAATTTGAAACGGCGGCGCGCCGATGCAAAAACGTCGGCGGCGGCGTCGTGCCAAAAACTGTCGGCGGCGGCGGCGTGGCGCGGCGGCGCACACCTCTAGTCAAAGGTGTAATTTGGCTGAATAGGACATTTGAAAAGTGAGAAATTAGGAATGAGAAGAGAGACGTCTCAATTCTCATTCCTCATTCCTCATTTCTTACTTCACACTGTAAAAAGTGAGAAGCATGAGGTGAGTAGAGAGTCGTCTTACGTCTCACTTTCTACAACGAGAAGAGAAAAATAAAGAGAGAGAAATGAGACGTCTCACTATTCTCTTTATTGTGAAAACTGAGTTGTACGAAGTGGGTAATGAGACATCTCATTATTCATTTCATGCTTCTCATTTTTTACAACGATAAGTGATAAATGAGGAGTGAAAAAATAGACGTCTCAATTCTCACTTTTTACAGGGAACAGTGAGAAATGAAAGTGAGTAATGAGACGTCTCAATTCTTTTTCTTAATTTGCATCTTCTCACTGTAGAAATTGAGAAGTGCGAAGTGAGTAGTGAGACGTATCACTACGACGTCTTACTTCTCACTCCGCATTACTACGTCTCACTACTCTCTTCACGCTTCTCTCTTTTTACAGAGAGAAGAATCTCTAAGGTAATTTCAGGAAAAATTGACAAAGAGCTTGCTAAGGAAACCCTAGAGGAATTTAAAAAAAAATCCAAAAAGTATTTCCGCTGGAATTTCTCAATTAATTTTCGAAGAAATTCCTAAGCAAATTTACAAAACTTGATGAAATATCCAAAGTAATCCGTAATTGAATTTCTGTAGGAGTTTTTAGAGAGTTTTTGGATGAATTCTGAAACAATTTGCTAAGGAAAAGGAACTCCTCAAACATTTTTCGTAGATATTTCAAAAAGCATTTGTGAAGGATTTTCAGAAGGTATTTCCGTGTTTCTGAGCGAAATCTTGGAGGAATGTCCAAAGGAATTTGCGGAGAAATCTAAGACTGTCAGAAGTTCATTTAGGAGTTACTTTGAAAAATCCTTCAGGAGTTTCTTGGATATTCTTTCTGGAACTTGTTCAAGAACTCTTAAGGAAATTTCGTTCTTGAACTTTGCAAGGTATACCAAAGGAGTTCTTAGAAAAAAATCGAAATTTTCGAATTAATATCTCAACGATTTTCCCAAGGTTTTCCTCGACAAATTTCTGAAAGAATGCGTGGATGAATTTCCGAACTAATTCCTGAGGGAAATTCCAAGATATCCAAAGAATCTGAAAGATTTTCTGGAATTCATTTCCGGATGAGTTTTTGTAGGACTCCCTGAGGCAAATTCCGAGGGAAACTGCAAATCGGTTTCTAAGAAAAATTCCGAAGGAATTCCTGAATTTATCTAAGAATTATTTCAGACATACCAGTAGGCATTTCATCTGAAATTCTGTTGGGAAATTATTTATAAAATCCTTCAAAAATACCTTCAGACATTCCTTTATGAATTTCTCTGGAAATTCCTTTAGGAATTCTTTGCGGAAGTTTTTTAGAAATATGTTGAACAACTTTTTTAGCAGTTCCAACGGAAATTATTTTTGAAAATCGATTCAGGCTTTCTATAAAAATGCCTTCGAAAATTCATTAGGAAACTCCTACACCCTCCAGGAATTTCTTCAAAAACTCCTCCAAAATTCATTTGATAACTCCTCACGATTTTTTCACGAAAATAATCTAACAAAATCCGCCAGGAATTTCTTCTGATATTTCTCCAAAGATTTCTTTAAAAGTTTCTTCGAAAAGCCTCCGAGATTCCCTCGTAGATTTCTTCAGAATTTCTTTCGGAATTTCTTTCCGGAAATCCTTTGAAAAATAATTAGAGTATGAAATAGTTTTCGCTGGAGTTACCAATTGATTTTTCGAAAGAGTAAAACAAAAAATAAACAAACACTAAAATATGACCAAGGTATTACTGAAAGCATTTCGGAATGAACTCGTGAAATCATTTTCGGAGGAATTCCGGCTGGAAGTTGGAATGAAGAATGTTTTAAAGGAATTGCTGGAAGAAGTTCATTGAGAAAATTTATAAGAAATCTTTTATGTATACTCTGTAAGAATTAATTTAAGGAATTCATGGAATAATTGCCGAAAGAAATTCATAAGGAAGAATTTCCGAAGCAATTCTCAAAGTAATTACCGAAGGCATTGCTTAAAAAAGTGTTGATAAACAATATCAGAAAAAAAATCTTTATAGAATTCCCAGAGGAATTCCTTAAGAAGTCTTTGAACGAATTTCTAGCTTATTTTTCGTAGGAATTCCTGAAACATTTTTTTGTATACATTCCATAAGGAATTTCCTAAATAAATTCGTAAAGGATGTTCTGAAGAAATTCGTAATGGAAATTGTGAAGAAATTTTCGGAGAAAAAAGATTAGGAACTAAATTCCTTAGCGTTTTTTTTAGAAAACTTTGGAGGAATGTACAAGGAAATATACCAAATGGTTTTGTCAATAAAATTCAAACATTGATTTTAAAATTAAAAAAAGTTATATTGGACAAAAAGCTTGAAAATCATTCACAGTAGGGATTCAATTATTTTACTGAATTGGTTTACCAAATAAGTCAACTGTGCTCATAACACAAATCAAAAAAGAAACAAAAGTGATTAACTAAGTGGCCAGGTTGATTTTAATCAATAAAAAAATAAATATTGTCAAGATAAACAATGTGCTAACTTACCTTGATATCCTTGAACTGCAATAAATTTCCTGCACAAATGCCAGATCCTATAAGAATGGGGGTGCTTTGGGCATGTATCCAAGCCTTCACAAAATCTTACGTGCCACATCAAACATAATTTGCGAGTCACCTACAGGTTTAGGTGCCTGACTGAATGCCAAAGCCAAGGCCTGGCTTAGACGAATTCCAAAGATCATTTTATGTGTTATTCTACTTGGTAGACGAAATCCACTAGATAAAGCCTCATGCAAAATCATAAACTAATCAACCAACATATTTATTAATCCAGACAAAGTATTTCACCACACTGACTTAGAGACACCATCTCGTAAGGTAGATTTGAGATTGAATTCTGACGATTTCCACTTTTTCACCATTTATGAACTATCACAAGACGAGTTTAGTACTATTCCAATAAATTCCACCATGTTGTATTGCTTTACAGATACATATTTCGTCTCCAACTGTAAGGCAATCTTCAGTGTCTTGTACTTTACTCGACTCGACTTAAGTTAATTGATTTTTTTATTGCGATTAGTCATCGGCGTGGCAAAATTATGAACAGCGGGTCGCCGACCCAAAATCGTCGGCGGCGTAAGTAAACCCACCGGCGGCGGCGTGGCGCGGCGGCGCACAGGTCTAGCTATAGATAGAGGTGTGCGCCGCCGCGCCACGCCGCCGCCGCCGACAGTTTTTGGCACGCCGCCGCCGCCGGCATTTTTGCATCGGCGCGCCGCCGTTTAAAATTTTGTCACGCCGCTGATCTATATTTTTCCACGCCGATTCAAATTTGAAGAAGTCCGCAGAATTTTCCGTGGAAATTTTGAAGATTCAGTCGAATTTTTGTAGAATTTCTCGAATGATCCCTACGTCATCACGTTGGAACCCCGGGGATTTTTCCGTGAAAATACCAATGATTTCCTTAAGAATTACCGTTGAAAATCCAAAAACCTCTTCGTAAAAACTAAGAAAAAGATTTTTTTGTCGTTTGGCAGAAAGTAATTTGGCCGAAAGCCACAAGGCCGAATATGTAGTTCGACCAAGCACATCATTTGACCAAAGTCCATCTAGCCAAAAGTTATTTGGTTGAAAATCTTATTCTTATTTATTATTAATAGTTATCTTTATTAACGAGATTTTCGGCCCTTGGCCGGTTCATCTCGTGAATGAAAATGTTATTTGATCGACGACCCTTTTTGTTTCAAATGTTTTCCGATGGAAGTTTTCAAGTACTCTACATTAATTTTGAGGTAATAACAAACGTGCCATATACAGATTTTTGCAGCAAGATAATGAATTCAAACAAGTCAAACGAAACACGTTTTTCAAAAGAAATTATTGGTGGCCTCACGACATTTTTTCTCGTCATCTTTTTCTTCTTATTGGCAGAGGTTGCATATCCCTCTAGCACATTGCCGCCTCACAGTTTAGCGTTAATCAAGCACTTCCACTGTTGTTAAATGCGCGGTTTATCTAAGTTTATCCGAAAATTCTTTTGAAAATAGATCCAGAAATTTCTTCCTGGAAATGCCTTGAAATCCTTAATTATTATATATTTTTTAATACATTCATGAAGAATTTCCGAGCGGATTCTCTGAAGATTTTACAAACAAAACCTAATTGTTTTCCCGAATAAATGCTTAGCTCTCTCTAGGTATTGCTTCGGGAATTATTCAGAAACTCCTTTGAAGCTGGATAAATGTTTTTTTGTCCATAGATCGGAACAACGATCCATACGTGTACAATTCTTGAATTTGTTTTTTTTTTTCATGTTTGAAAGTAGTCACCCTGTGGAAATTCAGGAAAATTCCGAAGAACTTTCCATGGCAATTTAAAAAAAAATCTCGTGCCAATTATAATAAATTTCCTATGAAAATTCTTAACAATTTCCATTAAAATCGATTTTTTTTCTCATTTTGAAAAATTTCCGGCGGAAAATTTCTGGTGAAAACATCAGCGAGTTTCCCGTAAAAACGCCTCAGAGTCTCCCGTGGATGTTTCGAAAAATGTAAATTTGACAAAATAATTTGTTGAGTATTCTGGAGTACAAAATTTAGAACAATTTCTCATGAAAATTTTGAATTCATTCCCGCTGAAATTGCAAACTATTTTCCTTGGGAATTACAAAGAGCTGCAAAGTAGTTCCTGTGTAAAATTCAAAAATAATTTCCAATAATGAATATTTTGGAAAAAAATCTGGAAAAGATACTCCCATTGATGTCTTGAAAATATCCCGAAAAAATGAAAAAAAAACATCGAGAAATTAAAAAAAAGATCACCACGCCGATTCACGCCGCCGCCGCCGCCGGTTAAAATGGCTTTCGGCGTGACGCCGAAAACGCCGCCGCCGCCGACCAAAATTCTGACAAACGCCGCCGCCGTCGATTTTCGGACCGGCGCACACCTCTAGCTATAGATCGATTTACGTA
>NW_026942840.1:0-3233 GCF_024139115.2 Armigeres subalbatus | reverse complement strand
AAACGGTCGGAGGTGGTCCATATTTTTTTTTTTTTCATAGAAATTAAGTACAATTCTATCAAAGTACAATTCTATCAAAGTACAATTCTATCAAAGCGCCCATGAAAAGACTTTAAGGACTTTTGGCGGCTTCCGAGCCTCTTGATAGAAAGCTTCTGATAGCCTCCTGATAGTAGAATGACCGAGCCTCCTTACAGGCCTCTTGGAATGAGACTTCCAAGCATCTTTAAAAGAGGTTTCTGAGCTTTTTAATGGAAGGAGGCTTCCGAGCCTCTTGAAAGTAGGCTTCCGAGCCTCTTGAAAGGAGGCTTCCGAGCCTCTTGAAAGGAGGCTTCCGAACCTCTTGAAAGGAGGCTTCCGAGTATCTTGAAAGGAGGCTTACGAGCCTCTTGAAAGGAGGCTTACGAGCCTCTTGAAAGGAGGCTTCCGAGCCTCTTGAAAGGAGGCTTCCGAGCCTCTTGAAAGGAGGCTTCCGAGCCTCTTGAAAGGAGGCTTCCGAGCCTCTTGAAAGGAGGCTTCCAAGCCACTCGAAGGGAGGCTTCCGAGCCTCTTGAAAGGAGGCTTCCGGGCCTCTTGAAAGGAGGCTTCCGAGCCTCTTGACAGGGGGCTTCGAGGCCTCTTGAAAGGAGGCTTCCGAGCCTCTTGAAAGGAGGCTTCCGAGCCTCTTGAAAGGAGGCTTCCGAGCCTCTTGAAAGGAGGCTTCCGAGCCTCTTGAAAGGAGGCTTCCGAGCCTCTTGAAAGGAGGCTTCCGAGCCTCTTGAAAGGAGGCTTCCGAGCCTCTTGAAAAGGGGTTTCTGAGCCTCTTAATGGAAGGATGGTTCCGAGCCTCTTGGAAGGAGGCTTGCGAGCCTCTCGAAAGAAGACTTCCGAGCCAACAGGCTTCTGAACCTGTTGAAGTAATGCTTCTGAGCCTCTTGACAGGACGCTTCCGAGCTTTTTAAATGGAGGCTTTCGGATGCCACCAAGCTTCTTGCAACGAAGTTCCTCTAGGAATTCTTCCGGAAGTTCCTCCAGGAATTTCTCTGGAGGATGCTCCAGGAATTCCTCCGGAAGTTCCTTCAGGGATTCCTCCGGAAGCTTCTCCATGAAATCCTCCGGTAGTTCCTCCAGGAATTCCTCCGGAAGTTCCTCCAGAAGTTAATCTGAAAATCGCTTCAGAAGTTCGTCCTAGAATTTCTCCGGAAATTGCTTCGGAATTCCTTTTGGGAAATGTGTCAGTAGTTTCGCCTTAAATTCCACTAGGAGCTGCTCTAGAAATTCACATCAGAATCTTATTACATTTTTTCACAGATACAAAAACTTTCCATAAATTACTTCGCTTTACTGAATTTTTTTTTCCAATTCCTTTCGAAATTCACATGGAATTCATCTAAGCTTACCTTCCATCCAGCTCCCGAGAATTCTAACGGGAATTCCTTTAGAAATCCTCCACGAGTTTTCCCAAAAAATCATCCAGAAATTAATGCGGAATCTACTTCAAGAATTGGCCTAGAAACCTCGCAGTTAATAACTGTGGAAGTGCTTAATGAACACTAAGCTGCGAGGCGGCTCTGTCCCAGTGTGGGGATGTAATGCCAATAAGAAGAAGAAGAAGAAGTTATCACAAGGGATATCGCGTAAAAACCTCGTAATCTAAATAGGCTTCAACTTTCTGGAGCCTAGTCAGTGTTCGTGGAACTTGTATGGGGGATCTGAGCTGTGCGCCTCCACCCTGATGTCATATATATGTATTGAAATTTGCCTACATAGATTTGCCCATTCCAAATAAATCTTGGCGGCCTTTATATTACAAATTCCTCGTCTGTTTAATAACTCATAGTGCACATGTGTCCAAACCATATGTGCAATTAAAATAATAACAGGCAGGTACATATCAAGATGTAAACTAATCCCCATTAGTGACTAGCATGCCATAAACTAGTTCTAAAATGCATACAACTAGTCTATTGTGGTTACCAGAATGACATCATATGGTCAGTAGATACGGCTGCATCCAAGCCAAGACAAAGAAAGCCATAAATCATTTCCGTTCCAAGATAGGCCCAGATCGGAGACGCTGTAAAGTCAGTCCGGAGGACAAATTCCTACCGACTGGTCGGTGGTCAACTCTCGGCAGCACCAGCGAAATGCACCTGAGAAATGCAATAATTAAAACCGTCCAAGTTCCGTTATACCTTTCGGGGCAGGGCACTTGCTTTTCTCGACCGCACTTCGGATGGGCAACCGATAATAATTTAATCAATTAAAGCTGGCTCTCCATCATGATCGAACGCAGTGCCGCCCCCACTCCGGCTCCTTGTTTTCCTGTTCCTTTGTCAACCTCCTGGGACAGAGTCCCCGGAAGTGCCTTCGAATACACGTCTCGTACCGCCAGCAACAAGAAGGAAAGCCATAATTCATGTGTTCCAGGTGTACTCGTTGGAAAAGTAATTAAAATCATTTCACTTCATCTGTCCTCCTGTCTAGCTGAGGGGCTGCCTCTGACATACACACAGTCGGTGTGGGTACCGCTCGGCGATGATGCTGTTTGTGTTTGAGCAAAGTACCAGCCAACCGTCCCTGAGCGAGCAGCAGCAATGCACAAAACCTTATTATTAGATGCGTCAAGCAATAAATATAAACACGACATGGACGGAGAAAACCCCGCGCCAGTTTTGTCGGATGAAATACGGTGCTCCGGATTCTCCGGAGATGATTTATTCCGGTGCTGGAGGGGTTAACCAGAAGGCGCCATTTTGAATTGTTTCAAGCGCAAATTGTAGCCCTTCTTGGGTACAGAAGCAGAAATTTACATAACCCACACAAATGCGCCAAACTCCATCGCCGGCTGGCTGGCTGGTTGGTTGGTTTGGATGGGATCCGTAAGGATGGTTGATTTCTGACTACGGGACAAACCGAGGGAAACTAATTAAAATGAAAAATGGCTACCGGCAGCAGCCCCCGTCTCCCTTTTCTCGTACTCGTAACACACTAGGAACAAGTCGTGGGGTAGGGGAGGAATGCTGTAGCAGTTATGTATGTCGCTCGATTATCTCCCGGAGCAGCCCTCGTATACACGAACTTGTGCCTGCTTGCTTGGTGCGTGTTTGAATTAATCTTCAAGTTACTCATACGAATAGTAAGATAGATCACTTCCCTTCTCGGCCCACACCGCAGTACAGTTTCTCCAAGAGTGGAAAAGTTTTTAATTTATGCCTTGTACGCATCGTCGAGATGGCTTTGTAAGTTCGTCC
>NW_026942839.1:0-6940 GCF_024139115.2 Armigeres subalbatus | reverse complement strand
GATTTTTGAAAGAATTTTGAAGGAAATACATGTAAGAACTTCCGAGTTATACAAACTTCCCATGAAATAACACGATGAACTACTATGAGATATCCTGCAATATCTAACGGAGGAACATCCAGAGGAACTACTAGAAGAAGTTGTGAAAATCTTATGGAAGAACATCCAGAGTTATTCCTAGAGGAAGTTCTCAAACAATTTTTGAAAGATTTTCGAAAAGAGTTCCTAAAGGAACTTCTTGAAAAACTCTAGAAGAAATTCTCAGAGAAGCTTATGAAGAAATCCCTGGAGAATCTCTCAGAGCAATTCGTGAGGGATCTTCCTAAAGGAGATTCCCAAAGAGTTCTGGAAGGATTTCTCGTATGATTTCTTGAGCTTTAGAAAAAGTTTCTGAACAAATTTCCGGAAGAGTATCTGAAGGAACTACCAGAGGAAATCCTTAAACAGCTTACGAAGGAATTCCAAGAGTAACATTCAGGAACATTCTTGGAGTAAGATCCCGAAAAATTCTAGAAAGATTTATCGGAGGAATTCCTTGAAGAACTTACGAAAGAATGGAGCAACTTCCGAAAAATGAATCCTAGAGAGATCTTCGGAAGTATTCCTGGAGAAACTACCGAAGCAAATCCTGGAGAAACTTCTGGGTGAATTCCCGGAGGAACTTCCGGAGCAAATCCTGGAGAAACTTCTGGATGAATTCCTGGAGGGGCTTCCAAAAGATTTCCTGAGGAAACTTTCAGAGGAACTCCCGAAGAAGTTCCCGGAGGAACTTCCGGAGGAATTCCCGGAGGAACGGAGGAACTTCCGGAGGAATTCCCGGAGGAACTTCCGAGGAATTCCCGGAGGAACTTCCGGAGGAACTTTTGAGGAACTTTGGAGGAACTTCCGGGGAACTTCTGGGGAACTTCCGGAGGAATTCCAGGAGGAACTTCTGAGGAATTCCCGGAGGAACTTCCGGAGGAATTCCCGGAGGAACTTCCGGAGGAATTTTGAGGAACTTCCGGAGGAATTCCCGAGGAACTTCCGGAGGAATTCCGGAGGAACTTCCGAGGAATTCCCGGAGGAACTTCCGGAGGAATTCCCGGAGGAACTTCCGGAGGAATTCCCGGACAAACTCCCGGAGGAATTCCCGGAGGAACCTCCGGAGGAAATTCCGCAGGAATTCCCGGCGGAACTTCCGGAGGAATTCCTGAGGAACTTCCGGAGGAATTCGGAGGAACTTCCGGAGGAATTCCCGGAGGACCTTCCGGAGGAATTCCCGAGGAACTTCCGGAGGAATTCCTGGAGGAACTTCGGAGGAATTCCCGGAGGAACTTCCGAGGAATTCCCGGAGGAACTTCCGGAGGAATTCCCGGAGGAACTTCCGAGGAATTCCCGGAGGAACTTCGGAGGAATTCCTGGAGGAACTTCGGAGGAATTCCCGGAGGACCTTCCGGAGGAATTCCCGAGGAACTTCCGGAGGAATTCCCGGAGGAACTTCCGAGGAATTCCCGGGGGAACTTCCGGAGGAATTCCCGGGGGAACTTCCGGAGGAATTCCCGGGGGAACTTCCGGAGGAATTCCCGGGGGAACTTCCGGAGGAATTCCCGGGGGAACTTCCGGAGGAACTTTTGAAGGAATTCCCGGAGGAACTTCCGGAGGAATTCCCGGAGGAACTTCCGGAGGAATTCCCGGAGGAACTTCCGGAGGAATTCCCGGAGGAACTTCCGGAGGAATTCCCGGAGGAACTTCCGGAGGAATTCCCGGAGGAACTTCCGGAGGAATTCCCGGAGGAACTTCCGGAGGAATTCCCGGAGGAACTTCCGGAGGAATTCCCGGAGGAACTTCCGGAGGAATTCCCGGAGGAACTTCCGAAGGAATTCCTGGAGGAACTTCCGGAGGAATTCCTGGAGGAACACTCGGAGGAATTCCTGAAGGAACTTCCGGAGGAATTCCTGAAAGAACTTCCGGAGGAATTCCCGGAGGAACTTCCAGAGGAATTCCGAGGAACTTCGGAGGAACTTCCGGAGGAATTCCGGAGGAACTTCCGGAGGAATTCCCGGAGGAACTTCCGAGGAATTCCTGGAGAAACTTCCGGGGGAATTCCTGGAGGAACTTCCGGAGGAATTCCCGGAGGAACTTCCGGAGGAATTCTGGAGGAACTTCCCGGAGGAATTCTGGAGGAACTTCCGAGGAATTCCTGGAGGAACTTCCGGAGGAATTCGGAGAACTTCCGGAGGAATTCCCGGAGGAACTTCGGAGGAATTCCCGGAGGAACTTCCGGAGGAATTCCCGAGGAACTTCGGAGGAATTCCTGAGGAACTTCGGAGGAATTCCGGAGGAACTTCCGAGGAATTCCCGGAGGAACTTCCGGAGGAATTCCTGAGGAACTTCCGGAGGAATTCCCGGAGGAACTTCCGGAGGAATTCGGAGGAACTTCCGGAGGAATTCGGAGGAACTTCCGGAGGAATTCCCGGAGGAATTTCCGGAGGAATTCCCGGAGGAACTACCGGAGAAATTCCTGGAGGAACTTCCGGAGGAATTCGGAGGAACTTCCGGAGGAATTCCCGGAGGAACTTCCGGAGACAGTCCCTGAGGAACTTCCGGAGAAATCCCTGAGGAACTCCCGGAGGAATTCCCTGAGGAACTTCCGGAGGAATTCCCGGAGGAACTTCCGGAGGAATTCCCGGAGGAACTTCCGGAGGAATTCCCGGAGGAACTTCCGGAGGAATTCCTGGAGGAACTTCCGGAGAAATTCCCGGAGGAACTTCCGGAGGAATTCCCGGAGGAACTTCCGGAGGAATTCCCGGAGGAACTTCCGGAGGAATTCGGAGGAACTTCCGGAGGAATTCCTGAGGAACTTCCGGAGGAATTCCCGGAGGAACTTCCGGAGGAATTCCCGGAGGAACTTCCGGAGGAATTCCCGGAGGAACTTCCGGAGGAATTCTGAGGAACTTCCGGAGGAATTCCCGAGGAACTTCCGGAGGAATTCCCGGAGGAACTTCCGGAGGAATTCCTCGGAGGAACTTCCGGAGGAATTCTGGAGGAACTTCCGGAGGAATTCCCGGAGGAACTTCCGGAGGAATTCCCGGAGGAACTTCGGAGGAATTCCCGGAGGAACTTCCGGAGGAATTCCCGGAGGAACTTCCGAGTGAATTTCGGAGGAACTTCCGGAGGAATTCCCGGAGGAACTTCCGGAGGAATTCGGAGGAACTTCCGGAGGAATTCCCGGAGGAACTTCGGAGGAATTCCCGGAGGAACTTCCGAGGAATTCTGGAGGAACTTCCGGAGGAATTCCGGAGGAACTTCCGGAGGAATTCCCGGAGGAACTTCCGGAGGAATTCCCGAAGGAACTTCCGGAGCAATTCCGGAGGAACTTCCGGAGGAATTCCCGGAGGAACTTCCGGAGGAATTCCCGGAGGAACTTCCGGAGGAATTCGGAGGAACTTCCGGAGGAATTCCCGGAGGAACTTCCGGAGGAATTCCCGGAGGAACTTCCGGAGGAATTCCCGGAGGAACTTCCGGAGGAATTCCCGGAGGAACTTCCGGAGGAATTCCCGGAGGAACTTCCGGAGGAATTCCCGGAGGAACTCACTTTTCATTTCCTACTGCTTACTCCTCGGTACTCATTTTTCACTTCTTCCTTCTCACATCTCACTTTTCACTACTCACTCCAATCTTCTCACTTCGCACAACTCACCTTCTTTTCACTTTTCACTTCTCACCTCGTACTTTTTCCTTCACATTTCTCACTTTCACTTCCCACTTTTCCCTTTTCACTTCCTACATTTCATTTCTCACTTATCACTTCTAACATTTCGTTTTTTACTACTCTTTTATCACTTCTCACTTTCCGCATTTCGCTTTTCGCTTCTCATGTTTCATATACTTTCCTACTTCTCACGTCTTATTTCTTATGAGGTGTGAGAAATGTCGCATGTGTCCTGCGAGAATTGTCAATGCCGCATCATCATTACTCACTTTTCCTTACTCACAATTTGAGTTTTTTTTTTCAACTATTCAGCCAAACGGCATTTGGACAAACAGCGTTCGGCCACACGGTATTCGGCACTGTTTTCTTTTTTGTTCTTTACCTGCCCGACACTGTGTCAGGTAACCATTAGCACTATACTTCGCTTTATAGGGCTATATATGGCTATTATAGAGCCAGTATACAGTTTGTTAGCTCTGTGATAGCGTTATAGTCGCACGTACGGATTATTTAAATGCTTACAACTACCGGAAGTGTATATCGTGTCTGCAAATTGTTTTTGACAACATCGAGTTAGCGAGGTGAAAATGTGTTGGAAAATTACTGCGAGGTATCGGCTTACGGAGGGAACACAGTATAGGGCATCTAGCATACGGCACTGCACGGAAAAATCTCTTTCTCTTTTGTTCTTCTTAAATGTTGACATTTAGTGGCCTTGTTGTTTTCTAATTTCTTTGCAGCAAGAAAAGGCAAAGCAGTCCGTGCAGTGCGCTATAGGCGGCACGTGTCCGCGACGTTAGGCATGAGGACGTTGGGCATAACGGACGTCAGGCATAACATGACCCGAAGAACAGCCCATGACATAAGGAAGGCAGCAGAAGGTGCCTTATGCTAGATTCAAAGTAATAATGTTATGGGTTTTATACAGGTTTGGACAAGAGAGCACAAACATGTTCGTGAAATGTCGCAATCACCAATTTTCTTGTCGCACGAGAACGGCGGCGGCTCGGGTGACGAAAGCAAAAGAGCAGTGACTTCAATTTGATGCGAGTTTGAAGTCAACAAGCTGATCGAGAACGTTTACACTTTTTGAGATACTAAAGCCCTCAGTACACTGTTTGTCATGATGTCAAATATTTGTCAAGTTTATCCGGATATCTATCAGACCGACCAGAGATCGACATGGATATCAGGCTGGCTTGACAAATATTTGTCATTATGACAAACAGTGTACTGATAGCTTAACACGAACAAGGGGCACGTTCAAACGGACCTGTGTCCTAGACAACAACAAAAACTGCTTTTGAACAAAAATGCTACTTCAAGACAAAATTTTCAAAACGACTTATCTGCTTTTGTAAACAAAGATTCAAACGACGATAAGACGAATCCGATAGCTCTCCCACTCAAACCAACACCACCAATAGGTAGGTGAAGGTTTCCGCTGCCTATTGGTGGTGCTGGTTTGCGTGGGAGAGCTATCAGATTCGTCAAATCGTTGTTTGAATCTTTGTTTACAAAAGCAGATGAGTCGTTTTGAAAATTTTGTCTTGACTTCTCATGAAGTAGAGACAACGTTTGCACAAATGTGCTTCTTGTACGTCCTTCCAGCGTACACCAAGCTTTTTCGCTTGATGATCGAACTTTCTTTTGGTTTTGCCCATGCACTTGCAAAACGACACAGGGACGCACTCTAACCCCTTACGAAGGGGTTGAAAATACTTTAAAGTAACGTCTATTAACTAAGTCCTAAGTCCTCATAACTCATTTAATGTCTCTTAACTCCTAAAGCGACTCATGTCTAGGAGATGCGCGATGGACCTAGCTCCTCGTGCTACTCGTGAGATCAGCATGTCAACCGAGTCAAAAAAAAATTGAGTGAAAAGACCTTGGCGACTTCGAGAAGCTTGGCTGGACAGAGGAAGCGCCCATTGACATTAAGAAGGGCAGGACTACCCTGACTAAGTGTTATGAGCAACCACAAGGAGAGCGGGGCGAGAAAATGGAGGTGATCAAGATCATGGACATTACGGACGTAATCATGTCCGTCATGGACAAACGCGGTAGTTACTGCGTAGACTTAAAAAGAAAGAAGAAATCCGTCCTACCCATCTCGTAGAGGCAAAGCAGGAGGCCAATAAGTATGCCAAACGCGGGATCCGCTTCCTTACAGAAAAGAAATAGTTGACAGTGAGCAAGATGGTGGGTACCAGGAGGGAGGCCGTTTTGAAAGTTTGGCTCCTTACTGAGGAGAAGCAGCTGACGAGCGTCAGACTGCGGAACTCCGCAAACGAATAGCCGTCACTGGAGCAACTCCCAAGCTTAAGGTAAGGTCGGGTTGGATCTCCATGAACAAAGCTGACTATAAATCAAAGACTGATTATTTGCTGTTTCCGTTTTCTGTTCGGATGAATTAAAACATCATTCAACAAATCCATTTCAGCTATTTAGCTATTCAACTACGTGGGGTTTTTATGTCTACTTCAGTTTGGTAGGGGAACTCCGTTTTCCATCTCACTGAACATATATTCATCTCGTAGTAAAACAAAGAAACACAACACCAATTTCGTCGCATCTTTTTGCTAACATGCGTGCTCATTGCTGAAGAAATCACAAAAATAAGAAACAAATCAAATTCTTTCTCATTGATTCGTTTTTTTATGGGATAAAAATGGGAGCTATTAGATGAAGAGCTGAACCGTTCCCCTAATGTCCAAGTTGATGAATATCATCGATAGTAAACAAAAGGGTCTGGGAGTTCGAGGATCGTAAGTTCGATACTGGTACCCCGTTCAAATTTATGTTCATATCTTCAGTAAATTGAATAATTGAAAATTTGATGAATTTCGTATGAGAAAAAAAAAAGGATGTCCGTCTTTGATCTGAACGACTGAAAGCTTCAAATTAAGATTTAAGTGTATCCACGGATCCACTAAAATGGCTGCCGTAATGGCCGGGTAAGCGCTCACCTCGCATTTTTGGATGCACAAATCTCAATAAATAGACATTCAGCACAACTAAAAATCACTTTTTCATGCATGCTGCAACGGTTTCTGATACCGTGATACAAGGAAAATAATTCGTAAAATATTCAAAAGTTGTCCGTGGAAATTCTAGATAACTTCTAGTGTAAAGTTCGGAAAATTTCCTGAGAAAATTCAGAAGAATCTCCCATAGAAATTCTGGAGAATTTCCCGTCAGAAATCAATGCAATGTCTCATTTAAATTCGGTAATGTTTTTCATAGGAA
>NW_026942838.1:0-28233 GCF_024139115.2 Armigeres subalbatus | reverse complement strand
ATACGACGTAACGCAAATATTTAAATTTCAACTGGTTAGCATTAGCATTGTTACGGTGTAATTCGTAGATTGGACACTAGTGATACTCATGTTTTAATTTTGAGATCCTTATCTAGAATGCTATCAGAAATTAAGAAGGGGAGAGGTCTTTGATTTCAATCTTAGACAAAAATAACAAAAGCATGAGGATTACTAATCCTGGTCATGCCCATCTTCACCGTAACTAGGGAGAGGAAGGAAGTATTGATGTGATACTTACTCAACGAGAGGCCACCGACTTAGCGACACCCTCAGAAGTTCCACGGAGTTGGATAATAAGGAAGGTATTAGTTGGGTAAGGATTTACCTGTAGCTTGCTTTGTAACCGTGATAGATCTTACCCCGTAACACACCACCTAAAGGTGTCTACCCGGAGTTACGGGTTCAATATAAATTTGCCCTACTAGTCTCCGAAAATTCAATGGGGGTGGGGGGTATAATGGAAAATAAATATCAAATTAAAAAAAAAATCAAAAAAACTCATCGCATATGTTAAAGAAAGTTTTGAAAATCTTCAAAATTTTGCGGAAATTTTATTTTTGTCCCATCAAATTTTTATTTTTGGGCAAAAAAATCCGAGGCGGAGGAGGACATATGTAAAAATATTGTTATGAAGCCATTCATTTTTCAACACGAATTATTATGAAAGGCAGCCCTTACTTTGTACCGCTGAATGCGCAAAAACGATTTATAAAACCCTGATTAATCCACCTAACGGTTATGGTGCCTTTCTCGCGCATTATAAAAAATAGTAGTTTGGTCATTTCTTTTGAGTCCATAGTCCGATTTGGCCAATTTTCAATAGGCAATAATGGTAGAGTATTCTGCGTCGAATACAGCTTGTTGCAAGCAAATCGGTTGAGGATAAGTGCCCGAAAAATGAGTGACACTTTTTTACGCGATTATTCCGTAAAAAAAATATTTTGGCCATAACTTCCGATCCCATAGTCCGATCTGGCCAATTTTCAATAGGAAACAATGGGATAAAAGTCTGCATCGAATGCAACGAGTGTTGCAAGCGGTTAAGGATAAATGCCTAAAAAACGAGTGACACTTTTGGTACATTTTGGTACGTGGGTGCGCACAGACACAAACACACACCAGCGTGATAGGAGGGGAGTTCACTATTGTGGAGTAGTGACTTTCGACGTGAGGAATGCATTCAATAGTGCCAGTTGGGCAGCTATTGCAGATGCTCCTGCGTCTTGGTATTCCCGAGTACCTGTATAAGATTCTCGGAAGCTACTTCCAGAATCGAGAACTGGTATATGACACGGAGGCGGGTCGGAATGGCGTTGACATAACCTCAGGGGTTCCGCAAGGTTCCATACTGGGTCCGGTGTTATGGAACGTCATGTACGACGGTGTCTTGAGGTTGAAGTTCCCGGTGGGCGTGGTAATCGTCGGCTTTGCTGACGATATTACGCTGGAGGTCTACGGCGAATCGATCGAAGAGGTGGAGTTGACTGCAGCCCACTCGATCGCAATTGTGAAGGAGTGGATGAGTTCCAGGAAGTTAGAACTGGCTTACCACAAGACTGAGGTGATTGTTGTTAACAACCAAAAGTCGGAGCAACAAGCGGTGATAAGGGCAGGCAACTGCGCGGTCACCTCTGAACGCTCCATCAAACTCTTGGGGGTAATGATCGACGATAAGCTCACCTTTGGTAGCCACGTCAATTACGCCTGCAAGCGTGCCCCCACAGCTATAGTGGCATTGTCCCGGATGATGTCCAATAGCTTTGCGGTTTATGCCAGCAAGCGCAAGCTTCTGACTAGTGTCGCTCTGTCTATATTGTGGTACGGGGGGGGGGGGGGGACAGCTTGGGGCACGGCCCAGCGTATTAACTGCTACAGAACGAAGTTAGAAAGTACGTATAGGCTCATCTGCATAAGAGTAGCGAGCGCGTACCGTGCCGTGTCGCACTATGCACTTTGCGTCGTCAGCGGTATGATGCCTATTGACATCGTTATCGGTGAAGCGTGCGTGGGACAGTTCCACTAAGGGTGGATGGACACATAGGTTGATACCGGAGATAGGTACGTGGGTCAAGAGGCGCCATGGAGAAATCACTTTTCACCTGTCCTTAGACCATGGTTGCTTCAGACAGTATCTACACCGGTTCGGACACTCGGCCTCGCCCGAGCGCCCGGTGTGCGCAGGTTTAGAGGAAACGGCGGAACACGTGTTGTTTGTGTGCCCATGTTTTCGCACAATGCGTGACCACATGCTTGCCACATGTGGTTTGGACACTACCCCGGACAACCTAGTCCGGAGGATGTGTAAAGATGAAGTTGGCTGGAACGCCGTTTTATCGGCTATCGTCCAAATCGTCTCGGAGCTACACAGAAGGTGGGGCGTGGACTCGAGGAATGGCTAGTTCAGGCCCAAATAAGAGGTGGTCCAAGGGTCGGAGTCG
Organism: Armigeres subalbatus; assembly: GCF_024139115.2. Taxonomy (NCBI): domain Eukaryota; kingdom Metazoa; phylum Arthropoda; class Insecta; order Diptera; family Culicidae; genus Armigeres; species Armigeres subalbatus. The sequence goes on along the minus strand of NW_026942838.1, from coordinate 25,774 downwards.
ACTTCATAGGTCATACCAGTGCCCTGTGGTCGAACTCGATCCTTTTATCGAACAAGTGGCCGCGCGAAGAACAACATGGAATCGTCGCTTTCGCGGCGTCGGTCAACCGGACGGGTTCCGAGCCCGAGGACGGAAAGGGGTTCTCGTCAAGGCTGGGGCAGGCGTAGGCACCGCGTCGGCAAGTCCCTCTGTGTGTTGGCGAATAGAGCCTATCGCAGAGAGGTCAATTTGGGGTGCACGCGGCATCATCATTCTTGATACCAGTCGTAATCCGATACGATTACGTCCGGAGAAGTCACCATCGCCTCAAAGCGAGAGGTAAAGCACCTTGGGGTAATGATCGACAACCGGCTCAATTTCAATAGCCACGTTGATTATGCTTTGCGAGAAGGCAACTGAAACGATCACAGCGTTGACCAGAATCATGTCACACAGTGCCTCGATCAGTAGCAGTAAGAGAAGACTCCTGGCCAGCGTATCTACGTCAATTCTCAGATACGGAGCTCCTGTCTGGGCGGCTAGTGTAATCACGAGGAGGAATCTGGCAAGTGCATATCGCACCACATCGATGGATGCGGTTTGTGCCATAGTAGAAATGACCCCCATAAACATCTTATTGGAGGAGGAATGTGAGTGCTACAGACTGCGAGGAACGGTTGGTGCTCGCATGATTGCGAGAGCCAATTAGATGAGGAAGTGGCAGCTGGCTTGGGATAGTAGTTCGAAAGGAAGGTGGAAATATCGGCTCATTCCGAACCTGTCGCTGTGGGTGGACAGAAAACACGGGGAAGTGAACTTCTTCCTGACACAATTCCTGTCGGGCCATGGATGTTTCCTGAAGTATCTGCACAGATTCGGACACGCAGAGTTCCCCCTTTGCCCGGCCTGTCCGAACTGCGTGGATACACCGAAGCACGTGTTTTTCGACTGTCCTCGATTCAGGACAGAGTCAGCAGGCAGCGCTAGTAATATAAACCCCGAGAATATCGTGCAAGAAATGTGCAAGAAATGTGCAAGAATGAGAATACGTAGAACAAAATAGAAAGAGCGGTAACGCAGATCATGAAATCGCTGCAGCGAAAATGGCGTGAAGACCAGAGCGTATTTGGAAGCGATCATAATAGCACGGTCGGTTACGGGGAAGCTTCGGTCGTCGGGGAACTTCCAGTCGGGGTAGGATAGAACCACCGCCGGGGACTATCTGAGTAAACCGCGATCCAGGTGGGATCTTAATAGCTCAAGAATACAGAAGATTAATTTCGAAGAGTTTCCGCCGCCGGGGAGCCTCTAGTCGGAGTAGGCTAGATCCATCGTCGGGGACTAGGCCGAGTAGAACGTGACGCGTTGGTAGCACTGGTTTCGGGTCGTCGGAGCACCATTGAACCGGACGCTATGCTCCACCCGGAATCTCTGGATCGACTTCGGCACTCGGACCGGTCACTCGCTGAAGTAAGAAAGGCCTCCAGACCTGCGCCGATCTGGAAAACACCAGAAATGTTAAAAGTGGTAAAAGATATTCAACAAGTCTTACACAGAAGCGAGTCGTCGGTTCCGAGAGAAATTCCAACGTCGGGGAACTCCCTGTCGGAGTAGGATAGATCTGCCGCCGGGGATCATCTAAGTAGCCCGCGATTTAGCTGGGAGCTAAATGACTCAACGAAAAAGTGCAGGAAAAAGTAAAGAAAATTATGCTGGGAGCCGAACTGCTCAGTTCCGTTCGGGGGAGTTTCCGCTACCGGGAAGCTTCTAGTTGGAGTAGGCTAGATCCACCACCGGGGACTATACCGAGTAGTTCGTGACGCGTCGAATAATCGGCTTTGGGTAGTCGAAGCGCCAGTGAACCGGACGTTATGCTCCACCCGGAATCTCTGGACCAACTTTGGCATTCAACCGGTTTCCCGTTGAAGTGAGAAAGTGCCTCGGACTATCTAGGTGAGACATTTGGGTTTGGGCACGCAATAAACTTCCACGGGTCGTCGGTTTTCGGGGAAGCTCTCGCCGCCGGGGGACTTCCCGTCGGAGTAGGATAGATCCGCCGCCGGGGACTATCTGAGTAGGCTGCGAGCACGTCGAGAGCTAAATGGCTCAAAGAAGCAGTGGTGCTGAATGGCGTGAGGAAAAGAGACAGTGAGCGTCAACGATCCAGAGACGCGCAAACCGAATAAAAATGCTTCGATGAGAAAAATGTAGCGAACTAGCTGTGCTTGCTAGAGGCTGAACACGTGAAGTGCATGAGCACAGCCCCCTCCGAAGTATTCACATCCAGTCCCCGGGACTTACTGGAACAGGGCATGAAAAGAGAGGATAACTCAAGTAACCTTCTGTTACTTGGGTGGGTTTGGTGGATCTGAACCCCACTCCCTGAGTGATAATTTCAAGTGTCTGTAAGCAGATTTTCCTTCATCCCTCTATATAAAAAAAAACACACACACACAGACATCACCTCAATTCGTCGAACTGAGTCGATCGGTATATAACACTATGGGTCTCCGGGCCTTCTATAAAAAGTTTGTTTTTGGAGCGATCATATAGCCTTTACGTATACTTTGTATACGAGAAAGGCAAAAATTAAAAACGATCTAGGGCTGCAAGTCTCGTTAATAAAGATTTAAAAAAAGGAATGTTATTGATTTTCTTGATCATATCTAACGGAACATATTTTTTGCATTTGTATATCATCAGTAATGTTGATACTTTCATGCCCAGGGAAGTGGAGAAAATTTTAAGCCCGAAAATTTCTTAGACCGGACCGTACGTGCATCTTACCGCACGGCTAAGGACGGCTCTAACTTTCAAGGATTTGAATGATTATTCGTTTGATATTGAAATACCTAAGCATGTTATGCCTAAAGTATTTTGCATATTAATTTTTAGTATTATTTTTTTGTATTTTACCTCTTATGCAAGGCTAGTTCATAACAGAGTATGGTATCAATAACAGAATGAGGTAATTTCTCCTGCTCGGGGAGGAGCTTCTTGGGAATATTCTGGGATTTTTTCTTCATCTTTTTGAGAGAATTGATCACTGGGCATTTCTTGATTATGTTGTCAGGAATTCCTGGTAATTCCAGGTTTTCCAGGTAGTAGACACTCTGCTCTTGGAAGCAGCCTAGACCCCTCTGAAAGGAGAGTCCCTGAGCCTCTTGGAAGGAGGCTCTGAGCCTTCTTAAGGAAGCTTCGAGCCTCTTGGAAGGATGCTCTGAGCCTCATTTTGGAAGGAGGCTTCCTGAGCCTTCTTGGAAGGAGGCTTCTGAGCCTTCTTGGAAGGGGAGTTTCTGGAGCTCCTTTTGAAGGGAGGCCTGAGCCTTCTTGGACAAGGAGGCTTTCCTGAGCTCTTCTTGGAAGGGGAGGCTCTGAGCCTCTTGAAGGAGGCTCTGAATTCTCTTGAAGGAGACTCTGAGCCTCTTGAAGGAGGCTTCTGAGCCTCTTGAAAGGAGGCCTGGCCTCTGCAAGGAGGCCTGGAGCCTCTTGCAAGGAGGCTTCTGAGCCTCTTGAAGGAGAGGCCTCGAGACTCTTGCAAGGAGGCTTCAAGGACTCTTGCAATAGGAAGCTACTGAGCTTCATAAAAGGAGGCTTTCGAGTCTCTTGAAAAGAGGTTCGAGCTTATTTTTAAATTCAGCCTTCTGAGCTTCTCTTAAAAGAGGCTTCCAAGCCTTGGAAAGATGTATTCGAAAGTATTATTGAAATGAGGCTTCTGAGCAGTTTATTGGCAGTAGCCTTGTAGGAGCTTTTTAGAAAGAATAAGCTTATGAGTTGCTTCTGGAAGAAGCCTTTGAAAGGAGGCTTCAAGCTTTTTAAAAATGAAGCCACCTTAGAACTCTTTAGATTTTGATTTTAGTTCGGAAGCATATTATTCAATATTTTGTCTCAAGATCAGGTAGATTATATCGAAGATTTTTAAAAATTTGTTCATTTGATGTTTTGTCTCATGATTTTTTGAACCTACAGCCACTGCTTGGGGGAAGACAGGATTCTAAAGTCTTTTGAACCACTTGACCGCTATGTATAGGGCTTAAGGTGTATAAGCCAAAGTTTTGGGAATAAGATTTTTTTATAAGCTTTCATTGGAATTGTAAATACATCCGCCATTACGCATTTTTTGTTCGAGGTAACCTCTGGGGCCAGCGAAGGAATACTTCTGTAGTTTCCAGAAGGGAGATTTCAGAATTGCTAATATGGAAGTTTTGTTGTTTGTTTGAGGACCAAATTGATGTGATTTTTCAATAGGTTATTATTTAGATTCATCATGGAAATTAATATGAAAGAAATAACACTAGGAATCGCTTTGTTTTAATTTTTGTCGAAGAATTTGGCAGTAAAAGAAATTGTTATATAATAGCTTTGCGTTTGACTTTCAATTTATGACAATTAATGACATATTTAAAATCACACAACATATTTTTTATTTCTGTAAGATAGAAAAATACAAAATAGAAAAGGAATAACCTAGAATTGAACCCCTCGACCCTCCAGCTTATTATAGGGCAGAAGCGGTAGCCACAAGACTCACTTGGAGCCCATCACTGATGTTTTCCCCATACCAAGTAAATTACTTATTTATACCAAAATCTAAAACTTCCTCATGCATTTTCCAGGAATGCTTAAAACCTTTTAAAATGCTTCTCGTTTGGCTTCTAAAGAACATTTTATCTGATTTTAATAAAACCTTATTACTTAGCGTTAAGAATCGAAAACGAGAATTTTCGGATTCACGAAGAATGTTTGGGGCAATCATTTCTAGAACGACTTTTCATAATATTTAAGAAGTAAAATGGATTTGGATGTTTATAAAGCAAGAAATTGGCGTTCAATAAAATGACTCTTAGCGGCTGTCCATATACCACGTTAACAGGTTTTGACCAGTTTTAGATACCCCTTTTCCCCAGCGTAGACAGTCGTGGATATTCTCGTCATACTTCTTCCCTTCCTCAAGCTGTCTAATGGTAAAATGGACAGCCCATTAATGTGCTTGAAGACCATTTTTCAGCTTTGGATAGACGAGATAAGTTGGGGGAAAATGAACACCTGATAAAAAAGCAAAAATAAAACATAAAACGTAAAAAAATATTTAGTTTCAATCGAATTCACCGGTTTCTTTGAATTCTCGATTCGATTCCGGTTCTTCAAAGTCTGTGTTGGGTAGATTTATTAGAACACAATGTAGAAATAACATCTGTTCAAATTGATCCGATGGAAATAATTGATATACATAATAACTGCGACACATGTGAACCCAAATACTGAAATATAATTTTAAGGAACATTTCATTAAGACAGAATTTCCAGCCGCAACATACCACTAAAAAAATAGAAAGACAGTTAGATCGGGATGAAAACTTATCGGTGATGAAATGGTTACCTTTTAACAGCCTGTTCGAGTCTACGTCCCAAAGATCAAAGCATTTTTAACGCAACGAAATATGGCAGAGCGAGCATGTTTTAGTATTTAACCCTTAAAGGCGCAAGGCGATTTTTTTAGAAATCGCCGGAAATATTTTTAACATAAATAACCATTGAAATTATTAACATTGAACGTATTTTTGGTTTGTTGTTTTAAAACAACATTGCGCATTTAAGGGTTAAAATTCTAAGTTGTACTTGGATTTTCAAGCAGAAATTCACATTTTTTAATACATTTTTGACGATTTAGTTCTATTTTGTACATGAATTCACGTGTTATTATTATTAATTGCATATTATTCGGCAACTCGGCCGTACGAAAATCATTTTTTTGTTTAACATCTTGGCTGTGCATATGCACAGCACATGTTTCGAAATGGACAAATTGTTATGAAATTTATGCGAAAAGAATCCACGTGTCTTGGAGGGACTCTGAACCCTCATCCTCCTACTCTAGATAGGCGTGATAACCCCTGGCCACACAACAAGACCACTTTAAAGGTCACGTTTGCGAAAGCTATCAGAATCCGAGTACCAACCTCCACCGCGGTTAGCTCTCTTTTTTGCAAATTGAATATCTTTCGGATGCTTGATTTATCCAATCTCCCCATGTGCTTTACTGTTGTATATCCACAGGATTATTTTTCGCAAATTTCATATCAAATTGTTCATTTTGAAACATGTGCTGTGCATATGCACAGCCAAGATGTTTAACAAAAAAAAAAGTTTTAATTGTTATTTGTTTAAAATGGTTTTTGAGTGCTTCATAAATAGTAGAAAAGTTAGTTATATTTTTTATGAATTACAAACGAATTTGTTCGCTCGGTATCGGTACAAAAGCTACGAACATCCTGAATTCGATTAAATATTTGAGATATTTTTTGTAAAAAAAACCTCTATTAAATATTTGAGATATATTTTGTAAAAAAAACCTTTAACTGCCATCGGGATGCCGGTTCCGTACTCCAAGGCACACGCAAAGCTTATACATTAAGACGAATAAACTCGAGTTAAAATATATTTTGAGGTAGTTTGGCAGTGCTGATAGAAAAAGTTAGTATTCAACCGAGAAGCATATTGAACTAGATTGCCACTGATTGAATCGATTGAGTTTTTTCTCTCGTCATTTGCAACATCAAATATGATAACTGAGAATTGTCAACATTCACAAATGTTCGACTCGCATTACATCGTATTTATTGTACATAAGTATGTACCTGTCGCATGCAACTAGTACCAGCCGGTCGTATGTTAGATAATCTGCGTCGTCTATCGCCACCATCAGCCGAGTACAATGATGAGAACAGATTGGCAATCGGTATTTTAGAATCTACTTAATAAACTGCTCGTCGGTGTCGTCTCGTCGCGAAACCGAGCAGAGCATTCTTTCATTTTTCATCATATGCTCTGCGGAGTGGATGCCACCTCCTCAGAGGTGAAATTTGTGTCAACCAATCACGCAAACAAAAGCTTGTGGTAAGTATATTCGTTGCGAATTGCCCCTTGTTTATGCGTTGTTGGTAATTTGGAAATACGTCTTCATCTGGAGGTTATTTTAACGCCGCAAAACCGCAGACAATGGAAGTTTTCAGTCAACAAATGAGCTTGCTGATGTTAATGTTGCGCATTTGATTCGTTTGGCAGTCGTGCATATACTGCGAAAGAGCAATCAGCTAATGTTTTTTTGTGCAACTCATGCATCCATTCATGAGTATTGCAAATTACACAAACAGTCAATAGGGATCCGATGGCCAATCACGAAAATCAATCTCATTGAAAAGGGCTTCTTTCCTCGCGGACGCTCGGCAAGTTTTTCGGACGAATCGTATAATTCGGCCAGAAAGACATCGAACAGCATTGAAAGGGGTCAATTGCTCTACGAGACTCTGAAGCGGCAACATTCGCTCTCAAGCGCGTAGTCCGCCGAGTTGTGGAGTCAATAAATCTGCTGTCTGGTCTATGCCATCGTCAGCAATCATACGTTCGTCTCTACTCCACAAAAAGTGTGCCAGCGGCACCACCACTGACAAATAAGAGGGCTTTTGTTGCCAATGGCAACCACCAGTGGCAATCTATTCACAACATCCACCGAAAATTGATCAATTTCCCTTCTGCGTTTTCCTCTTCTTTTTAGAGCACAGCGCAGCCAGCGCTACGGGCTTCCGAACACAGGAGTTAAAAGTTATCGTAGACTTTAATCTCATCTCCATATGGCAGATCCATATGCGATGAAGTTGAAGTCTGCGATGACGCAGCATTGTGTTTGACCCTTAAGCCTTGATAACCCTGAGTTACCGTTGTTGTGGGTAACTTTGTTATTCATGTTCTACAAGAAAGACAGAAAATTGACAATAACGGAAAATCCACTGCTTTCGGTCCTGTATCGGTAAGGAACTTTCTGTACTTTGACCTGAGAACTTTGACCATATTGAATAAAAGTCGGGACATATGTAGGACGGGTAATACTCATTTGAATTGCTTGTTTGCGTAGGTCTCGTATTATTAATCGATGACGTCAAGTCCTTGGTGTTGGTTGGAAAGGGAAATGAAAGGTGGCGTATGGTTATTATTGTTATTGGAAAACTTCTGCTGACCCTGTTCGCATAACATACCGGCATCACTTTTCGACGAGTACAGGAAATAGTCGTTTATAAGGAATGTCTAATTGATAAACGCAGCAGACTTGTCGATGGAGAAATGGAATCTGAGAATCAGAAAATGCATAGCCATTCTATGGAGATTGGTAAATTAATGACCTTGGTTTTTGGAGCGTGTTATAAAATCTTTTGAAGCATTGCTCATTAAACATAGAATTCGATGACTTGTTTCAAATATGGCTTTCATTATATTACGGTAAATTATGATAAGCAAATCATGACGATAATCGTTGTAAGTCTAAGAACAAAAGTCGATTTATCCAGAAGAAATCTAAAAATTTATTGCAATAAGTTTCAAAGCTCAAAATAATTTTCTTAATTCATATGTCTGTTCATGAAAACGATTATTATTGAACCATCAACGTAAGTGTTATCTAAAAAGCAACTGCTAATATTATTCAATACTAATCAAAACTGTTAAAATCTCAAGCCAATTAACAAATTGCTCAGCCAATGTTACCTCTATTTACGTTCATATTGTTTAACAACGACTAAAGCTAAGGCTAAGTCCGGCTTGTACAATGAAACAAAAATATGCCGTCTGTTGGGAGTGCCGGTTTCCTTCGTCGACCGTAATCCGCCATATAGGTGATATGTGGGTAATGAATTACTGCAGCATGCTGCAACTCATCTGGCCGCACGTTGGTAGCTAGCAGCAGTTGTTGTGCAAACCGTTCAGCTGTTCCATCCATCAGACCAATTCCAAAGAAAACCAGCGAGCAAAAAACCGATGCACCACCAACCATCCAACTATCCATCTTCTTTCTTTGGTAAGCCCACTACTGGAGTGGCTATAATAGAATGAACGAAGAAGCTTAACATAAGTAGGTAAAGCGTGATTCCTGAATGGAGTATTGGCTTTGTGGCTGGCCATGTGTGCGAGGAGAGTGCCAATGATTTCTCCATGTTCTGAAGAGAGCGGTCAACTGCACAATCGAGGCCCTGGCTGCTGATTGGTCATTCACAGGGGCACACAGATCCGCCCGTGTCCCGGTAAAGACGGTTGCTTTCGCTTTTAGTTTCAGCGATCGGGGTGAATCATTTGCAGGCGAATGAAATTATCTTCGCCGCAGGGTTGTTTTAATGTATAATTTAAAATAACAGAAAAAACTTTGAATATTAATTAGATAAGATATCCGAAATTGTGTAATTGAAGGGAAGAACTTCGATTTTGCACATTTCTAACTTCAGAAAGCATCATTTAGCGAAACTAATTAATGTTCATTTATAACAAATGTAATTGATTCCGTTTCAAATTTAATCTATTATTGTTTTAAATTTGAGATAACAAGTAGTTTGAAACCCGTTTATCAAAATCAATATGTGCATTCCTCATTCTCATAAATACCTTAACAGCTAATACAAATAAATTAAGCTCAAAGTCGCTAAGAAGTAATCCTTTACCAGCCCTACTATTACTGTTGTATCAGATTCATCAAGCCAATAGCTTTTGCTTGCATTGCTCATTTTTCTCTATCCAATTTCCTTGGTGCTGCGCAATGGTCTTAATGAAATGCGACTTTGTGTGGTAATCTCAGCGATCTCTTACGGCCCGGTGGTAATGATGAACGGCAAGGCCATGCCGTGGCAGCAAGTAGCGTAATAAATTCGATTTTGAACTCATTGAACTTTCGGAGGTTTTCAGTGATTTTCTTCTGTTTCTTGCTGATTTTCGGTCCGAACCGTGCAAAACCGGAATGGCAATCTAAAAGTGAAGTCCATACGTAACTGCGTGTTATTCCGAGACTGATGTCCAAAGCATTGCGTGTTCGGCCATAAATTAAATTATTACATCGAAATGAGGGCAGCACTGCGATGCACCAGTACCGTTTTCTTAGCTTTTCAAAGGGGTACTACTTCAATATGTCGAGTGGTTCGGTGTTCTATTCATAGTGAAAGAAAGGTCGATTGAGAAACGATTTTTAAGCATGGGGTATGCACATCGGTTTTTCATTTTTCGCTTCACTTTAGAAAAAGGCATATAAATAAAAATCGGATTCTGATATATTCCAAAGCACTTTCTTATAGCAAGTTATATCTGATAGATATAATGAGAATGTAATGAGAAATGAATTTCAGATCATCCTAATAACAGAAGGTGAATCCAGAAATTGAATAATCCTGGAATTCAGAAGATAATTCTGGAGTCAAATTTAACACCTAAGAATTCGTTGTATATTATGGATTTTTATTCAAGCTAGTGGAATTGATGAATGGGAATGAATGAGTTTATGTTTCCTATGCCACAATTTAACTTACGAATGGATTGCCAGAGTTGAAATTTTTTTCGTATCTTTGGAGACTTTCAGAGGAGTTGGAATATTCGTTATTTGTTCCGTTTTGTAAAATTTGTTAAAATATTGAGAAATACGAACGAATTGATGAGTTGTATACTTATTCAATATCGAGAGTTGACCAGTTGTAGTCTTAATAGACTGGTATCTCGGCTGGGTCCTCCATGTGATACACAATACTAGCAGACGACTCAAGCTAATGTTGCTCACTAGGTCACTCAGGCCTGGGTTTGTATTGTGATCATACTGATACATTATTCTTTTCTATCTACAGTCTGTCAATTATAAACCGAAGCTCAACATGTACATAGATGTTTTCTGAATAAGTAGTTAACATGTAAATTTAATTACTAGTTACTTGGAGCCGACATTCAAATACCTAATAGTAGTCTATGTTGACAACGGGTGGTACTTGCTGCTATTTCCGCAAGTAACAATTTCGAATAAAGATGAAATGATATCATTCTGGTAGGTAGTTTCAAAAATAGATATTTTAAGTACTACATTGTAATAAATGGACACATTGAAGAGCTTCCCTTATTTAAACACGGTTGAGTATCGGATGTTTGTCAATACGTCGTCGAGTTAATTGTATCCTATCAGTCACAGTAATGTCATATGTTAAAGTTTCAGTAGTCTCAATAGTGATCATTATACAAAAATTTCTGTCCAGTTGTTCCGTAATTGCTTTTTTTGTCAAGTTCTATTCTTCTAATATTCAAACCTTTATTATTTATTAAAATAATGAGGTCTAAAAATTCAGTTATTCAGATTCAGGGTATACAAAAATTCAATATATAATAGTGGATGAACGCATCATATGGTTCATCCTCATTTCCGTAAGTGCGGTCAAGTTATTAGTCTTGTAGCAATAATAGTGGTACTAGTTATTCTCTATCTTGTGAGTGCAATGGTCTCAATTAACTATTCTAAACAGAACTCTGTCTCTTGTCTTTCTGTCCACCGATGGTCGCGTATTTATTTTCGTTTTTATTATTTATTTGATATCTTAAATTTCAGTCATTTATTTTACTATCGGTCATTTATTTTATTATAAGGTAAAGGTCAAAGCGAATTTGTCCTAATACGAGAAACACTAAGTCATGTCCCCTATATATCCGCTAATTTTTCTAACTAACCTAATAGAAGGAAGAGAGAAACAGTTTTTTGGCGTTGATCCATGCAGCTAGAGAGACTAAATAAAAAGATTATCGAGAAGATATAATAGATACATTCATCATCTCCAATGCCAAATTAGTAAATCTACAAATTCTACTTTTCACTACTACTAAAATTTACTTCAGCTATACGGGTACAAAAATAAATTATTGTTAGCTACTACTACAAGTATAAATAGATGTATGCTATTTGGATAAGCGTTTGTTTCAGGGTCTTGTTAGTATTAGAGTTAGACCCCTCACTGAGTTTCCCTGCCGGCACCTCCAAATTTACTAATAGGCAGTTGTTGTTAGATCAAAAGGACACTAACTATTAGTTAACTTGGAGGCATGGTACCTCAAGTGTTTGGTATAACTGTTGACCTTATTTAAGTAAGATGTGATAAAAGTTTCTCTACGGAGCTTTATTTTGTCAAAACCATTACAATTTAAAATAACGATATTCTTGTGAAGGAGATATAAAAATGGAAAATATCTTAATTTTTAATTTAGTGTTGAACTTAACCTTTGTTTGAAAAAAAGCACTCTATTAAACAACAAAAATAAAAATAAAATAAAAATCTTTTTAAGACACTTGAAATATCAACGTCAAGCCCCTTATCCATGGACAGGGTGTTGCCGACATTAGAACTATGAACATAAAATAGATATCAATATTCGCCAATTATGCCAAACAAATCCCTCTATTAGAAGTCTAATAGGAAGAACTTTATCTCTAACATGACATTACTTTTAGACAAACTTTCTAAAAGAACACGTTACATATTACAATAAGTAAAAAAAATACACTTTTGATATCAATTTTCATATTATTTATTTACCGTGAAGTACCCTAATTTCGCGCACTTAAGATCTGACAAAGTTAAAACGTTCATTAAAAAACATGTAGTGGCCATTTGGAAACATTTGCTACTGCATCACGTAGTAGAAGGATTCTAGGTTCTCAAAAAAATGTTACTTGCAAATTTTGCTGCTATTTAAAAAAAATTGGTGTATGAATCTGAGACCGTTGTATGCTCCTCATTTCGCGCAAGAAAATAGGATAGTTCCTAATTTCGCGCAAAAGTGTTCCTAACTTCGCTCATGTTTGGAATTGAATATCGTTATTGGTTTGGTAAAATATAATCAAGCATGCATCCATTGCTCAAAATATGCAGATAACGTTATCAGACAGCCGTCAGTGACCCATTCTTTAGTCGAAATGGTATGTACCTATATTTCGACCCTGGAGCTTTGCTTAGATTTTACTTCATGAATTTTGGTTGACACAAGTCATAATTCCTAAAATATTGTTTGCTTCTGGAAATATAAACCATATTTTAAGAAAAAGAGATTGCATGAGCAATGTTTAGCTGGTGTATAAAAAAGTTTAAATTTTCGAGACATCATGAAAGAAAGTCTTAAATTCCGCTATCTCTCTTACATAGGACATCTTCAAATATGTGTGTTTTATTCAAGACATCTTCAGTATTATATACATTATCGAAAAGTTGCTGTAGTCTTATCTTAACTTTAGCATCACTTTTTTACACACATCGCACATTTTAGCATCATTTTACACATCGGATTTGGTAGCTATTGCAGGCACTGATCTATAAGATTTTTTCAAGTCAACATTAGTCGATGTCGGTGGTTTTTCGCCTGAAAATTAGGGATAAAAGCGTATGGGAATGAACTTTTCGGGTTCTATTCAGTGTAAAACTGTCCTGAGTATTATATTGCTTTTGTTTCTTTAGAATGTTGCAAAATGAAACTATTGCGCAAACAACAATAAACGAAATTAGCACCATAATTACTCCTATATACCTAATTTCTGCCTCACAAAGCGAAAGTCTAAATAAACACAAAATACATAAAATTTTACACTTTTCAATAGTAATGACGAATAAACATATCCAACAGAGCATAATGGATACAAATATTTCCAAAAGTAGCCAGTTTTGGTACAGTAAAATCATTTGTTTACTAATATGTTCTTCGTCGCTGTGCTAAGCACAAGCAAATATGGCGGTAGATGGGAGGATCAAATTGAAATAATTTTATTTGGTGTACTAAACCAAGTTTGTTTTTCAATTTTTATCGTGAAAAACATTCAACAACAATGATATTTTGTAATCCTCCAGATTTTTCAAATTTGACTGGAACCTAAAAATTGAAAAAAAATAATGATTTTATAATGCGCGAAGTTAGGGAGCGCGCGAAATTAGGGCACATCACGGTATCATTATTATTTAATTATTTCATATTAATTTTAAGCTGTGCAAATTTGCAATTATTCAAGGTGCATAACTAGTATGAGTCACATAATTCTATGAAGTGAAAAAAAAGTTTGAATCTTCCTAAAGTTAGAACTGGTGCACGAGTGACCATTTCCGCCTCCGCCTGTGCTCAATTGTAAACAACCCTCGATTGCCATATTAAAAACTGCGCCAATTATCTTTTAAGTGAACAAAAAATAAACATTCTAAATACCTAGAATAACTAAAAAATACCATACACTCCTTCAATTACCATTTTATTGACTAAGGATTTTGATTCCATAAAAATGGTTACCACTGAAGAACGATCTAACGTAGGCTAGACGATGTTCCTAATCTATTGGTTCAATTCGACAAAATGCCTAGTAAGTAGTAGCTTCATTGGAAGTGACAACTGCTCAAGAGAGTAAGGAGTGGTGTCAGCTATCATAGGATGAAATATTTTAGTACTAAAAAATAAGAGAATTGAATGACCGATTCAATTTTTTTCTAAACTACACATCACAAAAGCATAAACATCTTTATTATGATGACTTTCAGCCCTGGGTTGGTTCTTCTAATAGAATCGAATGTGCTAAAGTCCATTATAACGGCATGAATATTGTTTTTGTAATGGGTCAGTGACGCACTGCGCTTAAATTTTATTGATTCAACAAAATTTTCCAATGGTTGAAATTGGTAGCATTTAAAATAATCTTCCATACTGAAATTGGAGGGAGGGGTCCCAATGAGTCCATGCTAGATTTTTCCTGAGACGGATGTTGAGAAGCAACCAGCTCGTCGACGAAAACAAAACCTGAGAAAAACAGAAAGTTTGTTGTCGAAGTGGACTGCTTCCTCCTCACTGTGCACTCGACAACCATTTTGATGCATCACTTCACCAACCCATCCCTGATTAACTTTTTCTCACGACTCATTCATAACCTTTTTACTTGGTGCTTTTTCTTTTCGGTGGTGCAACTTTTTCTGCCAATCATGAAAATTTCATTTTTTTTGTTCGACATTTCCCAAGCAACGTAGCACACAACCTACCGTCAACAATTTTGATGTTCGCTGACTCTTCGCACACAATCCTTGCAATCGATATGAAAATCCACCCGGGAGAACGGGCTTTCCAGAGCCGTAGAAACTTATGCAAGATTTTCTTCTTTTTCGCCCAGTCACTGATTTGAAAATATTTTCCTTCCCCCTGCACTGCACTGTCGCCCGTTAGCCAGAAAGAGACAACACCACACTAGCTGTTTGGATACGACGCAACCGCACAGACAGAACACGACCGAACCGAACGAAATCCACTCACAAACTGAACCGTTCGATGCGAAAACACACGCGACGGAGGCACAAAGTGAGAAGATTGTCGACCAATCAGAAGGATTTATTTTGACACCGCAAATCCGCCAAATGGATTGTCATTTGAGTGTCAATTGACACTTGTGTACACGCTCAGCTGATTCGTTCCTGATTACACGGTTAGAAAAAAGTACCTAATATTAGGTACTTTTCACTCAAATCGGGGGATCGAACAAAAAATTAAAAAAATTCAATAAGTAAAACTCACTAAATATTACATAAAATACACTTAATTTTAAATAGAAACTATAGATAGTGGAATATATAGATGAGCGGAGATAAATCCTCTGTCTCCAAACGAACTGTCAAACGTGTCTCCACCCGGTAAAAATCGTTTACTCATTAATGGGTACTTTTTCTCTGCTATCTCTTTCTCTCTGCTGAAAAAATCACCCATTTTGGGAGATTAAGTGGATTTACTCATTTAAATGAGTAGATCCACTTATTCTCCCAAAATGGGTAAAATTTTCAGCAGAGAGAAAGAGATAGAAAAGAAAAAGTACCCATTAATGAGTAAACGTGTTTCTCCGTGCAAGCGAGCATGGCGTCACGATTTCAATGGAAATTAAAAGGAAAGGAAAAAGGAAAGCAAGGAAGGTTACTCTAACTTGACCCTAATGTGAGTGTAACCTGTTAGAAAGTTACTCTAATATTCTCACTAACTTTAGGGTAAAATGAGACTAAAATTAGACAGATCTGCAACACTTTTGTTAGGTATGTTTATGTTTATTGCATGATTTGATCTAACATGTTAGTCTAACTTTAGAGTGAAGTTAGCTATGTTTCTGCAGTGGGCGGTTAGGGTATTGTTAGGGTTGTTTCAGAAGGGCTTTTTATGTTGATTTATTTACATCCAGCTGTCACATCGAGCAAAAAGTGAATTTATTGGCCTCGAAAAATATTCAAAACCAACAAAGAAACACTTCTTGCAGCACCGAATAACAACAATCTGGGATGTAAATCTAAATAACTGAAGAATAGTTCAATTTATTTATAATTCGTGTTTCTATGTACATTTTCAATGAGATGTTTTTCACTGCATATTTCATTGCATCTATGAAGACGTACATCAAAACGTCGAACACATCGCTTGCATCCGCCGATTCATCCAACCATTTGTTGAACCGTAAATAGATGATCTGTGACGTACTGCATCCGGGTCTGGCTTGGGTCCTGAAGATGGAAATCCGTGACATGTTGGCCCCGGTGTAATGTTCGTGTTCGGATTCTGAACCAGCTTTTGGCAGTGGCAAGTCGACCGGATATGTGCTGATCATGCGAACTTTTGCTGACATGCCAAGAAATTTGAGCCCAAGCATCGAGTGCGCTGCCATGGACTGTTCGACAAGATGGCACACAAGGAACGCAAGAACCGCATGAAGATGCGCGGTATCAAGAAGGCCAAGGTCAAACAGGCCCCTGAGGAAATACGCAAATTGCTTGGAGTTGTGTTGGGTTTGATTATAAAATTATCAACTAAAATTCAGATTATTTCACTAAAAGCTTGATTTTGTTTCTCAACTCTTAATTGAAATTGAATTTATACTTCAATTTTCATCAAGAAATTTGTCCAGGAAACCTTCCGCGAATTCTCCAGGGACTACATTTAAGTCTTCATATAGGGATGTAGGAGGGAGGAGGGATAAATGAGTTTCAAACGACAATAATTTTGGAAATCTCTCTTCAAAGTGTCATTTGTAAACTCCTCCAAATTATCGTAAATTTCTGCGAATTCCTCGGGGATTCCTCTGCAGTACGCTTAATAAAATTCTTATTCAATTCCATTGCTCTCCCTTCAAAAACTACTACTACTTATGATATAGAGTGTACTACTACTTAAATCTAGAAATACCTCCGGAAGTTGATCCTACTATTCCAATTCCGAAAATTATTGGAAAAATTCATCCGAAACAGTTAGTTGGGAATGCCGTTGGGATTCCTACAGGATTTCTTTTTGGGCTTCCTTCAGGAGGTACTTTGAAAAATCCTTTGATGAATTCCTTTTTCCAGGAGTTTCTCTGTAAATACCCTCTAGGCGATCATCAGGAATTTCTCCAGAAGAGCATCTATAAAAATTCCATTAGCAGATACCTGGGGGCCCCTCCTTAGCTGCAAGCGGTAAGATGCGCGGCTATAAAGCAAGACCATGCTGAGGGTCACGGTTCGATTTCTCTCAATTTCGCTCAGGGAATTGTCTTGACTACCCTGGCCATAAAGTATCAATGTGTTTAGCCAGCCTCACAATATACGTGAATGCGGAAATGGTAACTTGGCTTATAAAACCTTGCAGTTAATAACTGTGGAAGTAAGCTTATCTGGGAGGCGGCAATGTCTCTAGCGGGGGATATAATGCCAATGAGTAAAAGCCAGTATTTTGAGATTTCTCTAGAAATTCATCTAGGAATTGCTCTGGGAAATTTTTTCTAAAAGAGTTACTCCTAAAAACCGCCTAAACATTCCCATAAGAAATTTAAATTCTTCCAGGAGTTCCTATATAAGGAAATTAAGTTGGGAATTCCTCCTGCAAAGTTCCCTGAAAATTCTTGCAGAAGAAGACCATCTGAAATTCCTCCAGGATAGCATCTTAGGAATTCCTTGAGCAGTCTCCCTTTAAAATTCTCCCAAGAGTTACTCTAAAAAATTCTTCCAGCAGTTTCTCCGGAAGTTCTTCTAGGAATTGTTTCAAGAATTTTCTCTCTCTGGGATTTTTTAGAAGTTCTTCAGAGAATTTCCCTTGAGAGGTTTGGTGAGAACTTCTTTTAGAATTCTGGAAATTCCTACGGTAGTTAATATTTTTTTAATACTTCCAGGAGTTCTTCTGGAAGATCCACCAATTAATGAGGTAATAAAATCATAGAGGAATATTGTCGCTGTCGTGTCACTATGAAACATCTTTTGTTGGCGAAGATAGGGGCACTAAAATGTCAATTAGCTGAAAAATTCAGTACGTTTTGACAGATAGGTACCCAACATGTTTAGGAACGATAACAAAGGGAACTGCATGACAATCGTTCTCATAGTTTGTCACTCTCTATTGATCCACCAGCAGTTATTCTGGAAAATTCTGGCAAGAAATTCATCTGGGAATTTATTTATGAGTTCACAGGAATTGCTCCCAAAACTTATTTGGGATTCCTCCTCCAGGTGTTCATCTTGAAATGGCTTGAGAATTCTTCAGAAATTCATCTGGAAATTTCTCCAAGAATTCCTCCAGCACTACTCTTAAAATTTTCTAGGAGTTTCTCTGGGAATTCCACCAGGAGTTCCTTCTGGGAATTGCTCCAGGAACTTTTTTCACTATAAGTTCAGCCACAATTCACCCAAAAGTTGCTCAGGGAGCTTTTGCAGGAGCTTCTATGAAATTCATCCAGGAGCTTTCTCTGAGATTCGCCAGAAGTTTCCTCTTAGAAATTCCTTCCAGGTGTTATTCTGAAAACTCTTCCAGGAGTTCTACCAGAAGCACAGGTCTGCACCTTCAGGGGTTCCTATGCGGAATATTTCCAGGAGTTTCAATGGGATCTCCACTAGAAGTTCCTCAACAAAATCATCCAGAACCCACTTTTAAGAAGTTCTGGAAGTTCCTGCCAGGAGTGCAACTTCTGGAAATTCTAACAGGAATTTATTTGGAATTCTTTTCCAGAGTTCTTATGTTTAGGCTCTTCTGCCATAGAAGTTCCTTTTGGGAATTCTTTTTCAACAAATTCATCTGAAATTCTCCAAAAGTTACTCTGTGAATTGCTCCAAAAATTCATTTGGGAATGCCTCCATAATTCATTTTAGAATCCTCTTCTAACAACTCCTCCAAGAGTTGCTCATGAAATTCCTCCTTGAGTCCCTGGGAATTTCTTTCAGGAGCCCATTGAAAAATCCTCCAGTAATTCCTCTTCAGAGCTCCAATTGCAGTTCTTCTGGGATTTTTTTAAGGAACTTCCGGAGCAAGCATTCCTGGAGGAACTTTCGGAAATAATACACTGGGAAAATACTTTCTGAGGAGGAACTTCCGTAAGAAATCCAGGAGCAACTTCCGGATGAATTCCTGGAAGAACTTCTTGTCGAGGAGTTCCTGGAGGATCTCTCGAGGAATTCCCGCAGGATCTTCTAACGAAGGAATTCCTGGAGGCACTTCCGAAGGAATTCTCGAAGGAAATGCTTAACCAAAAACCTCTTGCGACCAATTCGTGGAAAAACTCCCCTGAAGGAATTTCCGAGAAACTTCCATGGAACATCCAGAGATCTGCCAAACTTCCGGAAAGATTCATGGTGGAACTTCGGGACGAATTCCTGGAGGAACTTTGTATGAAATTCCTGGAGGAATTTCCGGAGGAATTCCTGGAAGAAATCTTAAGGAATTCCTGGAGGAACTTCCGAAGTAATTTCCTGGAGGAACTACCGAAAGAATTCCTGGAGGAACTTCCGAAGGAATTCCGTGGAAGAACTTCCGCGAAGGAATTTATGGAGGAACTTCCGAAGTAGTTCCTGAAGGAATTTTTGGGAGGATCTTTCAAAGCAATTCCTTGAGTAACTCTCTCCGCAACTTTATGACACATTTGTGGAAAACTCCCTGGAAGGAATTTTGAAAAACCTCCATGGAACATCCAGAGGATTCTGCTGTAAAACCTTTTGAAAGATTCATGCAGGATCTTCCCGACGATTATTCCAAGGAAACTCGAAGGAATTCCTGAAGGAACTTCCGAAGGAATTCCTTGAGAAACTACCGAAGGAATTCCTGGATGAACTTCCGAAGAAATCTCTGGAGGAATCCTCCGAAGAAATTCCTGAAGGAATTTTTTGGAGGAACTTTCAAAGCAATTCCTGAGTAACTTCTTCTTTGTAGCAACTGTATGACCAACTCAGAAAAACTCCTGAAGGAATTTCCGGAGGAACCTCCATGGAATATCCAGAGGATTCGCTGGGGAACTTCCGGAAAGATTCATGGTGGAACTTCCTGAATGAAATTCCTGGAGGAACTTTTAGAAGGAATTCCTGGAGGAACTTCCGAAGGAATTCTGAAGAACTTCTGGAAGGAATTCCTTGGATGAACTTCCCAAGGAATTCTGTGAGGAACCTTAGTTCGATAATAGGAACATAGGAACATAGGAGGAATTTTTGGAGGATCTTTCAAAGTTATTTCCTGAGTAACCTCTTTCAGTAGCAACTTTAAGGACTAATTTGTGGAAAACTCCTGAAGGAATTTCGAGAACCTCAGCATGGGAAAATATCCAGAGGTTTCATTGTAAACTCCGAAAGATTCATGGCAGGATCTCTCCCAACGAATTCCTGGAAGGAACTTCTGAAGGAATTCCTGGAGTGAACTTCGGAAGGAATTCCTGGAGAACTTCCGAAGGAATCTCTGGAGAAACTACCGAAGGAAATTCCTGGAGGAACTGCCTGAAGGAATTCCTGGGGAGGAACTTCCGAAGAAATTCCCGAAGGAATTTTTTGGAGGAACTTTCAAAAGCAAATTCCTGGAGTAACTTCTTGTAGCAACTTTGTGACCAATTTCCAGGAAAAAACTCCCGAAGGAATTTCCGGAGGAACCTCCATGGAACATCCAGAGGATCTGTTGTAAACTTCCGGAAAGATTCTTTGGTGGATCTTCCCGGACGGTTCCTGGAGGAACTTCCGAAGGAATTCCTGGAGGAACTTTCAAGGAATTCCTGGAGTGAACTTCCGAAGGAGTTCCCGAGAAACTACCGAAGGAATTCCTGGAGGAAACTACTGAAGGAATTCCTGGAGGAACCTGAAGAAAATTCCTGGAGAACTTCCGAAGGAAATTCCTGGAGGAGTTTTCAGAAGAATTCTTGGAGGAACTAACTGAATGAACTCCTGAGGAACTTCCGAAGGAATTCCCGAAGAACTTCAGAAGGAATTTCTGGAGGAACTTCCAAAGGAAGTCCTAGAGGAACTTCCAAAGGAAGTCCTAGTAGGAACTTCCGAAAGAATTCTCGAGGAACTTCCGGAGGAATTTTTGGAGGAACTTCCAGAGGAATTTTTGAAGAGACTTCCGGATGAATTGCTGGAGGAACTTCCTAAGGAATTCCTGGAAGAACTTCTGAAGGAATTCCTGGAAGAACTTCCGAAGAAATTTCTGGAGTGAACTTCCGAAAGAATTATTACTGGATGAACTTATTGGAAGAACATCCTGACGAATTCCTGGAGGATATTCCCGAGGAATTCCTTTGAGACTTTCCCAGAGAAATTTCCCTGAGCAATTACCTGAGGAGCTTCTGTGATGATTCTTAGAGGAACTCTCCTGGAGCGACTTCTTGGCTTATTCTGTGTAAAACTTCCGGAGGAATTCCTGGAGGAAACTTCCTGATCAATTTCTTAGAGGCATTCATGGACGAACGGAGGAATCCTTGAGGAACTTCCGGAGGGATTCCTGGAGGAACTTACGGAGGGATTCCTGGAGTGAACTCCTCTAAGCGATTCCTGGCGGAGCTTCCGGACGAATTCATGCAGGATCTTATGAAGAAATTGGTTTTTGTTTGCTGGTAGTTGTAGATATTACAGCTGTTTTTACAGCTCAGAATACCACGGGCCAGATCGGTACCGACCGATACTTGGGATAAAATTCAACGTAAAAACCGTGTATGTTCATATGCAGAGCGAATCCATACATGATAAACAAAATTTGTAGCTATCGTACATAGCCGGAAGTTTCAATTTCGATTCAGTGAAGAACCGCAATTGACAAAGCTGATCGTTTGTGGCTGGTACTTGTGACCTTTCCGGTGCTATCGGACGAAAAGGAGAATTCCGTTGCAGGTATCTTCGTTTTGCTCGTTTTTCGTAAATCCGTCGATGGTGTTTTTTTTCCATCTTCTGGTTCTCTTTCACGGTGCGCGCTCGGTTTGATATTTTGTCTGGTTGTATCGCAGCTGTTTCTCCTAATAATGATCCGGTTTAGCAGATCGGCACCCGCAGTGTTGAGCGAATTCTGGAGATAAAATTCAACGTAAATATCAAAAAAATATCGTGTATATGCTGAAATGAACTTACAAAATAAACAAAGTTCGTGGTATACCGCACTCAGCCGGAAGCTTCAGTTTCGTAGTTTTGGTGGCACCAGCATTTGATAAGCGGATTGTTTATTCCTGCAACCTTTCCTCTGTGATCGGAAGAAATGAGAATTCGGCTGGACGTACTTTTCGGTCAAGCGGTGTTTTCAAGATCCGTCGATGGAATTTCCGTTTTTCATCTTCTCGTTAATTACATTCTGTAGCATAGAACGGTTCCTGTTCCTGTTGATTTGATGTCAGATTTTATATTATAGCGGGCCTTTTGCAATTCAGGAAACACTTATCAACAATTCTCGTAGCTTATTGATATAATTGATCAAAGTTGAATAGACTCAGTTTGGATATTCACAGAAAAAATCCTTTGAAAAGACTTCGATTTGGCTGCAACTGACCTACTGAAATAGCAACAATGTTCTTTTTTTTTCATAAACTGTCAAAACGTTGAAGAAGAAAAAAACATGCATTGCAACATATAATCATAAATATGGATACAAGCTTGCACTGCAACATAACGCACATCCTGAATTAGTGTTCAAACGTCGCACAGATTGTTTTCTGGGAACGTTAAGGGCTGTGACGTCATACATATGTGCACGGGCAAAAAATTGACTCAGCCTTGTTTTCGCTCATCTATATAGATTCTACTATCTATATTGTGAAATGAACCAAAAGTTAGGTAATCCTTTCACTCAATTTTGAAAACATGAGGCTACTCAACGTTGGGTTCTCTAATTTTAATGTCCTTGTTGAGTGGTTTTGCTCTTCATTTTATGGCCACTGGTGAAGATCCATTAATTACGTAACGCAAAAATCGGCCATTTTGTAAGGCGTTAAGCATTTTATTTTTAATTGATTTGGACGCATCTTCCAATTATTGTGTTGCGGACTTGATGTGACTTTCTTATGATGTAATTTTCGGATCGTAGGATAGTTGAGTAGGGATTCCTAATCAGTTTTCTTTTAGGATCTTCAAAAGTTTTTCCATCGTTAGACCCCTTCCCATTCGAAGATGATGTGTTTATGGTCTGACATTGATATTTCTTCAGAAATGTTTTTGCCAGTTTTTTTATTTTAATGTAGAGATAATTGATCATATTAGGTTAGAGTCAAGTCCAAAACTTCCTGACGAATGGAGTTTTCAAACGTGGGTTTGTCACCAACATTGCCAAATGTCAATGTTCTTGGAAGAGAGAAACTGTAACAGGTACTCACCTCTGGTAAGTGTTTATATTGGCACTTTCTCATACGGTGTGATGTACATTTGCGTCACATCCTATGACGAAGCGGGCTGCTGCGTCGGCGGCTGTAGGCTACGAGCGGAGCTAGGTCTGGTGGAGGGATTTCGTCCACGTCACCTGGGAAGCATGCCGAGACCACCAAGACTTCTCTACTCTCTCTGGCGGAAGCGTACCTCCATCCCGACCGCCGCTACGATGTCCCTTTTTATGAATTCTGAAATAGGGAAAGTATTTACAGTTGTTATGTAATAAAATATTGCTCTAGGGAGAAAAAAAAGCTGGCTGTCATCATATACCAACTTTACATGAGTGTTGTGGAATACCTTGTATTCTGGACGGCTTGACCCATGGCTCTTGAATGAGGGCCTTGTTAAATTCATATATGAGTTAACCAAATGAAGTTTGTATATGAAAGACATCTATCACTAATGACACACTGGCGGTATTCAAATTGTGGTACTTGTACCACCAGTGTGTCTTTAGTATAATTTATTTTCTTCAACAGTAGGAACTATAGATAGTAGAATCTAGGCTAGCACGATTATACTTTCATGTCTAGGGAAGTCGATACAATTTCCAATCCGAAAATTGTCTAGACCGGTACCGGGAATCGAACCCAGCCACCCTCAGCATGGTCTTACTTTGTAGCCGCAAAGCGTCTTACCGCACGGCTAAGGCGATATCCAAGATATACGGATGCAAAAATGGTAACCTGGCTTAGAAACCCTTTCGCAGCACAACTGTGGAAGTGCTTAACGAACACTATGCCGCGAGGCGGCCCTGTCCCAATGTGGGATGTAATGCCAATAAGAAGAAGAAGAAGAAGAAGAAGAAGAAGAAGAAGAAGAAGAAGAAGAAGAAGAAGAAGAAGACGAAGCATTTCAACTCTGAACATCGCAAATGATGCGGGGAATCTTTAAAGTCCTTAAACTGCTCAATTGTCGAAGTAATTCGGAACATTTTGGTAACATGTATCCTTGTTCCTTTTAGAAATGAAGCTTGATGAACATACTGTTACTCGCTGCCTTCACTGATTCAAGATCGTTCAGTGGCTATCATTGGCCAATCTTACCAATTCATGTAATAAGAACTGATGCAGGAATTTTTTCTTTTCTTCTCGATTGTACTTACTTCTAATAAAACTGATATTCTTTTATAATTTACATTTTCACAGTTTTATATCTATATGCTGTGTTCAAGAATAACTTCGATCTGCTCCATCATTTTGGGCGCGGCTCCATAAGGCAAGTAGGTGGCTTGAAAATATTTTCACATTTCATTTCTGCAACATTTCACACTTATATCGTAGATTATTGTCTAAAAGATGTGAAATACTTGTTTTGCAGGTCGTTATTACTTACAAGGTCTCCAAACTTCCTGGAATACAGACCTTTGATCTCTATGGAATATATATCCTCTATCTCATGTATGTTAATAGCAGTCTATAGATGCGTATTTTACGCAGCGCAGACCTGTAGAGTTCAAACTAGAAAATTGTATACTCGTTTTATGTGAAATTGAGTTGTACAGATGTTCTAAGTTGCACAAGGACTCCGTCAACATACAGGCCATTGCATCTACATAATGCAATAGGCTGTCTTTGCAGGATTTTTCAGATTGGTTCAGGCTCTTAACCCAAAAACAAGTAAAGGGAATACAATATAAAGCTCTATTAAAGCCAACGAACTCCATGCAATAAAAGCTTCAAGATATATAAGTATACTGGCAACAACATTTATTTATTCATTGCGTACATGAACATCCTCAACAAAATCATCATTTATTTCTTCAAGATCGATTAAAATATCTGCAAGGTGTATATTTTTTTCTGTACTCGAGTCTGTTGTATTGCAAGAAGTTTCAGTCACTAAAAAACTTTGAACATCTTCTGGATATTCCAGATTAGATTTATTTTGAAGTCGCTTACCCAAGTTGAGGGAGCTTGTCAAAGCGATCCGACGAGTTCATAGCACGAATGAAAACGTCATGTAATTCTTTTCTTTTCTTGAGGCTTTCCTGGCATGATGAGTCCGTCTTTTTTTTAAGTGCTTGTGTTGATAATTTCCAGCTGCTTTTTTCACCCAACATTCCAAGTGGTGCTGGTGAATGAATAATTATATCCCCAGCATGGGCAAGTGCGACTTTATGCACCGTAGCAGGAATTTTTTTTTTATACTAATCATACAGCTGCAAATATAACCGGTAGGTTGCTTTACAATAACTGTTCAGTTTTTCAGGATTGATTGGCTTTTGGCAGTTTATCGCGATCTGCATCGTTCCAGAACCGGTGAATTAGCTTTTCGTTCATATTTAATGCTACTTGATACTACTTGATAGATAATGAGTTGCCTCCTCTTGGTGAGCCTACCAAATGGAG